>NW_022985869.1:0-51298 GCF_902459505.1 Geotrypetes seraphini
AGCAAACTTAAGTGATTTATTTTGATGCTATTTTCTCTCAAGTGATCTCAGTTGTTTTTTGAGCAAGAGAAGCTCATCTGAAAACCACCTCTATCCTCAACTCCTTGGATCAAAGAAAAACCATACTACTCGACCTTTCAGCAGCATTCGACACAGTCGATCACCAACTTCTAATAAGCAGATTGCTCTCAATTGGAATAACTGACACAGCTTTAAACTGGTTTATATCCTTTTCTGGCTGCTCATCCAAAGTGCACACTAACCTAACAATTTTAGAATCAATCAAACTAGAATATGGTATACCACAGGGCTCCATTCTATCTCCCCTAGTTTTTAATATCTTCACCTCCCCTCTTCTTACAATTGCAAAATCAATTGGTTTCACTGTATTCAGTTACGCAGATGATATTCAGTTAATCCACCCTATAGACCCAAACGATATCTAGATATCCAAAATATTAATAACAAATTAGAAATGATCACTAAATGGCTAACTACAAACATGCTCTTTCTCAACCCTGATAAATCAAATGGAATGCTCTTCTTCCCTACTAGAAATAAAGCCCTTGTTTCCCCCATCTATCTCAAGCCTACCCCCTTTCACATTACTAATAATACTAAGATTCTTGGAGTAATCATTGATGATGAATTATCCTTTCACCAATAGATAAGTGCAGTGGTCAGGAAAAGTTTTTACAAACTAAGAATGATCAGATCAATCATGAGTCTACTAGAACCCCCCTCTTCTCTTAATATCTTACTACACTCTCTGGTAATATTTCAAATTGACTACTGTAATTCCCTGTGTCAGGGTATTACTCAAAAAGAAATAAGAAGACTTCAAATTATTCAAAACACAGCAGTAAAATTAATATACAATGCAAAAAAGTGTTATCATGTCATCCCCCCCTGCTCATAAAATCACATTGGCTCCCGGTTAATCATCGAATTACTTATAAAATTTCACTAGTTGTCTTCAAAACAAAGTTAACACATACTCCAGGATTCATAGACAGACTTCTTATCCCACACTGCCCAACCAGAATACTAAGATCCAGTAACCAGAACCTTCTTATGATCCCATCCCCACGGCATATGTTCTATGACACCACAAGGAAATTTTTTTTTTTCAGTTATTGCACCAACAATATGGAATTCTCTTCCTTCTCACCTTCGAGAAGAGATCTCATTGGATAAATTTAAGAATAACTTAGACCTTCCTTTTTAAAGATGCATATGACAAGTAGATGCTAGATCGCATATAGAAGGAAGAGCATATCCCATTCCTAGTGTGTTGACCTTTTACATTCCTTCTTTCCTATTATTAAATTTTCTATACCGTTCTCCCAGGGGAGCTCAGAACGGTTTACATGCATTTATTCAGGTACTCATTATAAGTTGTACTTCCTACCCCTTAATCCAATTTGTATCTTGTAAGTCAGTAAATTCTTGTTATTTGAGGTCTTCCCCAGGATTTTAATAGTCTTAACATTGTACACCACTATGACAATTTATTTAAAGCGATATATCAAATTTTACCGTATTTGCCGGCGTATAAGACGACTGGGCGTATAAGACGACCCCCCAACTTTTACAGTTAAAATATAGAGTTTGTTATATACTCGCCGTATAAGACTACCCCTTCTTCCGCACACCTTCTGCACAACCTTCTGCCTGCCTGTCCCCCCCTTGAAGGTCTGCAACCCCCGAAGGCCTGCACCCCCCCGAAGACCTGTCCCCCCCCCCTTGTAGGCCTGTCCCCCCCCTTGTAGGCCTGTCCCCCCTTGAAGTCCTGCCTGCCTGCCTTTCCCCCCCTTGAAGGCCTGTCTCCCCCTTGAAGGCCTGTCTCCCCCTTGAAGGCCTGCACCCCCCCTTGAAGGCCTGCACCCCCCCTTGAAGGCCTGCACTCCCTTGAAAGTCTGCACGTCCCCCCCTTGAAGGCCTGTCCCCCCCTTATAGGCCTGTCTCCCCCTTGAAGGCCTGCCTGCCTGCCTTTCCCCCCTTGAAGGCCTGTCCCCCCCCCTTGAAGGCCTGCACCCCCTTGAAGGTCTGCACCCCCCTAAAGGCCTACACCCCCCCAAAGGCCTGCACTCCCCCCCCTTGAAGGCCTGCACCCCTTGAAGGTCTGCACCCCCCCCCGAAGGCCTGTCCCCCCTTGAAGGCCTGCCTGCCTGCCTGTCACCCCCCTCCCCCTTGAAAGCCTGCCTGCCTGCCCGCCCGCCCCACCCTGAAGGCCTGATGCCCCGACCCACCCCGAAGGACCGCTCGCCCCCCTGGCCTCCCCGTACCACCTATGAAGCAGCCGCAGCAGGATCGCGAAGTCAGCGTCAGCGATCCCTGCGCTGCTTCCTGCGCCACGGTCCCGCCCCTCCTCTGACGTCAGAGGAGGGGCGGGATCGCTGACGCTGACTTCGCGATCCTGCTGCGGACTGCTTCACAGGTGGTGCAGGAAGGTCAGTGGGGCGAGCGGTCCTTCGGGGGTGGGGGGGGATTGAACGGCAAAGCCGGGAGCACCCCCTTAGGGCTGGCACCCAGGGCGCACCGCCCCCTCCGCCCCCCCCTTGGTACGCCACTGCATGTAAACAGTACCCGGCGTATAAGACGATCCCCGACTTTGGGGAGGATTTTAAGGTACTGAAAAGTCATCTTATACGCCGGCAAATACGGTAAATAAAACATAAAACATCAGTCCCACCCTGATGTTTTTGGGACTGCTCTGTTGCTCCCAGAATAAAGGGGGATTGTATAAGAACGAAAGATTAGGTTCTTACCTTTGCTAATCTTCTTTCTTGTAAATCCTCCCTTAATTCCAGGAACCAGCCCTATGTCTATGTCTGTCTGTTTTGCTGATTGCCTGCCTTGAGGTAATGGTAAGCTTGATTTAAGTTTGACCAGCCATCTGTCGGAAGCTAACAATAAATTGGGGGGGGAGGGGTGGGGGTGTCCCTAGCTTGAGCGCCTCCTTCTGACTGTGCAGATTGTGTCTTCCTATATTGTTCAGGTTTCTAATGTTTCATATCCTGTTTTCTCATTTTCATTGTTGCTCTTTTGCCTAATATGGTAATATTTTGGTAATATTTTGGTAATATGAGCAGAATTGATTTGTCTGGCAGGGAGTTTCCCTCTCTCTCTTGTTATCGTCTATAGATGTTCCTGGCTGCTTTAAGACTGACTGGTGTCCAAGGGGCATGCTCCAGGTTATGCTATCCGAGGGAGGAGTTAAGACTTCAACCATCTGACGTTTCCTATAGTGCTTGGCGGCAAGGGATGCATAACCCACTGGGCCCGGAATAAAGGGAGGATTTACAAGAAAGAAGATTAGCTAAGGTGAGAACCTAATCTTTCATTAGCTTCCAGTTATCCCTTACACACTTTTGTCTTGCATATGTGATGATTATTACAGAAGCATAAGTGTCAGCAGAAAAGGCCCACTTTGTCACCCATGTTCTGCCTATCAATTGCATCTGTCTGTTTATGTATCTGCAATTCAGTGATCACTCACTTTTATTCTCTCACTGGTTTTTAGCTGCCTTTTTCCAGGATTGCATTTCTGAGCAAGATCTTGACGAGATGAACATTGAAATAATTCGGAATACACTATATAAGGTATGTGAAGTGGTGCCCAAATACTTTCTGATCTAGAATGAGATATCGTGAGAGATTCCTAGCTGAGTTTTCCAGGAACCCTGCGCATTCACCCAATCAGCATACATAAACCACTTTAGAAGATGCAACAAAATGTTTTATTGAGACATCTACTGAGCCTGTTCCCTCATAGGCTCAGGAAAGGCAAAGATATACTTTTAACTTTTATATCTCGTGACTACCTAAGCAGCCTGTAAACTTTAGGCAGTTAGCAATATCATGTTCAGTCCATCAACCTCAGCTTTTGGTCAATTTCCCCAGTTCTCTTGGGTTTAAAGCACCATAAGTATGGTTTCTACTTTACTTGTTAAATAGTCCAAACAGAAGAACATTAGGAGAAAGAAACATTTGTCTCTAGCAACAGACTCAACTGGCTTCAGCTCTGCTGCCAAACTCCAAACACCTTTAAACCAGTTTACAGAGGTCTTGGATTAGATAGAAGCTCACCTCTCTTTCTCACTCCAATCTTCCCCAGGATTTGAATGCAGCCACGGCTAGAGAAGGTTTCTTTCCTTCAGGATCCTCTCACTCTGTGTTCTCTCACCCAATGATTCTCCTCTGTGGCAAATAAACACCTCCCTGATGAACCCCCACCCCCTGACTTAGCAGGGTTACCTAGTTAAGGTAGCTCAGCACTGAGTTGTAAAGCCCAGTGCGGTCTGGGACATATAGTCCGTTCAGTCTTGGGCTGGCAGCCCCTGCTGTATGGAGGTGGAATAGAATGGTAGCATTAGCAGTTCTCTTTCATAGGTATGAAAAATTGAAATTAGATATTGATATTTTTGGCCACCCTTCTACTACTGCAACTTGTACTTTATACCTCTGTCTATCAGCCCAGTCCACCTACTATAACATCAAGTATTTTATGCAGACTGAGTTAAAGCATGTCTTGTTGCCAAAGACATGGTTGAAATGGCTTAAATTACAAAACTTTCAGTTTTGCTCTCCAAAATAATTTTTTTTAACATATTTTATTGAAACATTATACACTTGTGCATACAGACATCATCAATGACCAAATACAGTAACAGGAAAGTACAGTAAATTCTACAAGACGATCCATTTTATATTTTTCCCCACCCCCCTCCATACCCAAAATAACCAGTAATAGTCTCGCTTGATTTGAAAGGAAAACTAGAATAGAAAGTAGAATTACATATTTAATAATCTGCTTCGAGCAGCTGGTGTCAATGAGTTCCAAAAAGGCTCCCATTTAGATTGGAACCTTCTGCCACCAGGAAGTGTCTAAATTGGGTATTCTCTGATGTTCCATCTGTAGATGTTGTATAAGAAGTGCCCTCCATTGCACCAAAGTAGGAGTCTCTGGGATTAGCCATTGCAGTAGTATTGCTTTAACACCAAAGAGAGAAGTTATTTTTAGAAAAACTCACATGCCCTTGGGTACCAGAGCGACTATCGGGACAGTGGGTAAAAATTATCAAAGGAGTTAAGTTACAGCACACCCGCCATAGGATAGAGATATGTTAGAATATATGTTTCCAAAAACACTGGATAACTGGGCAAAGGTAAAACATGACGCAGGGTTGCATTAGATCTGCCACATATCAGACAAGTAGAATCTGTACAAAGGGTCATACGTTGGGCACGGCAAGTCGAGATATGATATCTCATAACCAGCTTATAAGCAATTTCCCAAAGGAATACTGAGAGGTATAATTGGGACATCATCCAGAGATAGCATTTAAGTTTGTCGCCTGAAAAAGCCATACCAAAATCTGCAGTCCATTGCATATTTAAGCGCGAGTAGTCATAATCCGACAACAATTCCAAGAGACTTTATGGTGAAACCGTAGAGGAATAGCATTTTATGCATCCAAACAAAGGGCCTCCCTTTACTGTTCATAAGATTCTAATGTCAAAGATGCAGCTGCAAGGAGAAGATATAGTGACACAATTGCCATTAGGCATAAGAATCCTGAGTGGGTAACAAGAAAGGCCGTAATACCCCTTCATCTGTAAGAACCTGATGGGGGTAACAAATACCTTGAGTCTGCCAGTGATAGAATACTCTAGAGGTTCATCATGGTTCAAAGTCAGGGTTACTTTTATAGACAGCAATAGTGAACAGTCAGCACAAACTTTCAAGAGTGAGCATTAACAGTCTCCAAGCCGCACGCATGGCAGAATATATCGAATGTTTCCAGGGGATGTGAAATAAGACACTAAAGTGAAAATGATATCATAAAGCAGCCTCTACTGAAGTGAAGGAAAAGGTAGAGAGATCTCAAAACCAATCATTAATATGATGAAGTTGACATGCCATTGCAAATAAGTGAATATTGAGAAGATCCATCACTCCCTTGTCCCTCGGAGTAGTGACAACACAATTTACCAACCAGGGTCTCTTTTCTATTCCATAAATATTTGTTAATAGCCCAAATTATACTTGTATGAGGTTGGAGCGTAAGTATTAAGGGCAACATTTGAAAGAGATAAAGACAATAGGGCAATAACATCATGTTGTAAAGTGCAATCTTGCCAGATAAAAAAAGAAGGTAATCCCTCCAGATCGTCAGCTTCTGTTCCATGAAACTAAACTAAAGCTTAACTTTCTATATCGAATCATCATTCTGAGAAGGCTCGACTCAGTTTACAGCAATTAAATAAACAGGGAATGATTTACAAATGATAAATAGAAGCTAATAGCAAAATTTCAAACGTAAACGAGCAGTGATATTTAAAGTAAAGAGATGAGAGAGATCGCTGGGCCCCATGACTCCTAAGTACTTGATTGTTTCCTCTGCCCATGTCAATGGGAAGGGCCCAGCCAAGCTGCAGAAGTAGCAGGGTCCAGTGGGAGGACAACAAATTTGGTATTGTTCAGCTTAAATCCTGAATAAAAGCCAAATTCATTCACCAGCCCCACTAAAGTTGTCAAGGTTGTACATTAGATAATACTAACAGAATATCATCGGCAAAAGCCAAGACCTTTACTTGCTGACCCCCCACCCCACAAACGTCCTCAAGACGGTCCTCAAGACGGTATGGAACAAAGGTTCCAAATCAAAAAGGGTAAAGGTGAGAGGAGACAGCCTTGACATGTGCCCCACAAGATAGGAGAAACCTGAGTTGCCTGGCCATTCACCAATACAGAAGCTACAGGATCATGTTACAATGTCTGGAGAGCCTGATAAAACCAACCCAAAATACCCAGGTATTGAAGGACAGTGAACAGATACTTCCAGTGGACTTTGTCGAACGCCTTTTTGGCATCCAGACTAACCAGAGCTGCTGGGATAGAGTGAAATTTACAGTGGGCTACAGATATCAAAACCTTATGAACATTGACTACAGATTGACAAACCTTGACAAAGCCCATTTGCTCTGGACAGATTACATCAGGGAGTATATCCGAGAGTCTATCAGCCAGTATATGAGAGAGATTTCAAATCTACATTCAGAAGAAATATTGGCTGGTAAGACTCTGGGTAATGACCAAGCTTAGGCAGTAAAGTTATGTATGCTGCATTAGCATGTGGGGAGAATCCACCTTGTGCAATAGAGTGATCAAGATAGGAGAGAAGCAGAATGCATACCAAGGGAAATAATAATTTATAGAATTTGAACCTGTCAGGTCCCAGAGCCATAGAGTTCCACAAAGATTTTATTGCAGCTTGCAGGTCCTTAGCCACTAGAGGGGCATTCAGTCTAGCCAATTGAGCGTCCATAAGCTGAGGCATAGTGGAATCCTCTAAATAATCTGTGAGTTGGGGACCCCAATTAGATTGTACCTCGGAGTACATATTTTTAAAAAATCATGAAAGAGAGTAGCTATATCAAGTTTCAAGTTTATTAGTGTTTTTGATTAATCGCTTAATCACAATTCAATCCTAAGGTTTGTGATGTAAATTACCGTTATGATCCCTCAAAGATGCAATACAGGTAGAACCCTGCCAGGATTTTGTAATCTGAGCCAGAAATTTCCCAGGTTTTTTACCAAAGCGATAAAAGTGTGCTCATGAAGCAAGGCCTTCAGTGCTACTTGGGTGGCTAAATATGTCTCTTGGGCAGGGGCAGTTGGGCTGTGGCTATATTAATATTTTGTTTTCCAAAGTTGTTTTTCTAGATGTATGATGCCCTAATTTATCTGCTGGGCTCTTGTAATCATATATTGGATGATATCCCCCCTTAAGACCACATTAAAGGTGTCCCAAAATAAGGCAGGGTTGTCCTTATGCTGATCATTATTAAGAGCGTATTCCTCATAATGTGAGTGCAGATAGGTTTGAAAATGTTTCTCTTAAGCCAAGAAGGAGAGGAACCGCCACCTAGATGTACCCTCATGGGTAAATGATATGTCAAGTTCAGCTGAGTCAGAGACCACAATAGGGCCAATAGTAGCAGTTGGAAGATGTGAAAACAAAGGCTGTGAGGTCAAGATGAAGTGTATCTGAGACATCGAACCATGAGCCCTAGACATGTGAGTGTAATCTTTGACAGACAGATTGAGAAGATGCCAGGGATCCACTAGCTCCAAAGAGTCACACAAAAAAGAGAATCCTTTGCGGGTACTCATGGTAGTTCTCTGTGGCAGAGAGGTTCTATGCAACATAGGATCATGCACTTGATTAAAATCACCAGCCAATATGAGCAGGTGTTGCATTGGTTGGGTGGACAGTTTAATCAGTTTACAAAAAAAAAAGTATGTTCATAAGTATTAGGTTCATATACTGCCAGTAAGTAAAATGTCAGCCCCGGTACCTCTACTCGCAATGAAAGATATCTACCATATGTGACTTTTTTTTAAAGCCTTTTTGAACCAATAATGCCAAATTACCCCTCCCCCCCCCCACCTCCTTTTTTTTTTTTTTTTTTTTTTTTTGAGAATTTGAAAAATAGAAAGCCTGCCTCACCCATGAGGTCCCAAGTTTAAAATGTTCCTGATCAGTAAGCTTAGTCTCCTGCAAACAAACTATATCTATTGCATGGCGCTTAAATTGGGTTAAAATCTTAGTCTGCTTAATGGGTGCTGTAATCCCAGAAACGTTTCAAGCAACCAATTTCAATTTAGAGGCTGGCACACAGAAACAGAATGAATGCTTTGAAAGCCAGTACACAAATAGCAAAATATCCTAAGTGCCCAGCTTCCACCCAGGACAATGATAATGAGAACAAAATAAATAGTAAAAATGACTGAATAACCCAAGAGAAAACCCCAAGATACAGGTAAAAGGGTACAAAGCAAATAAATACAGAGAATACAAATACTGTAGATGTGCTTACCCCAATCCCCCTCCCCATCCTCCCAGAACCAACCCCTCCTAATGTGGTTCAATCATGATCTTCTGCGTGCTCCAAACAAGACTTAGACCACACAAAAGAAAAACATCAACCCCGAACCTGAGGGTCCTATGCCCACAGGTTCTCCTGCCAATATTCCCCAAAACCCACCTTATCAAGCACGTCTAGCCTCAAGCGAGGTCGAAGACGCTGGAGTCATGCTTAGATGTACTCCCCCATCATTCCTCAAGAGATATGGCACAAGATACAAAAGAAATCCCTGCAGACATAAACACTGAGCCTCCGCCAATTCAAAACAAAGACAAAAACAGATTAAACGAGCAACAGCAGGGGAGAGTCAGAGATTCTGTCCAGGACAGGAAGCAAGTGTTCGTTCTCCGAGGCACATAGAGGCACAGTTAAAATTGACTCCTCAAAGAGTGGGAGACATGGTTAAGTAGAGGCCATCACCATTGAGATTGCTGCCAGTCTCTCAGATATCACAAGTACCCCAGCCATGAAGCACAGAGTGCCAACAACAAAGTGTCCATATGCCACAGGGGAGGCTGAAGCGTCAAGAAACTGCAAAAGTATTGCACCAAAATTGAAAGTTCTATGCATTCAACTTGTGTAGTCAAAGTTCAGGCAGCCAAAGAATCCAGAGACAAAAAGATCAGAACTGGGGAAATTTCCAGTTGAGCCATGGAGTTGTGAGGATGTGAATCATATTGGCTCCGGAGGACCCCGCAGTGAATAACCCTCGTATATAGCATTGCCCCTATTATTTTGGCTGTTCGAGTTCGCCGAGGCTTCAGGAAGTGCGCAGCTTTCCTACGTGCAATAACTGCATCTGGAAGGCAACGAAATTAACGCGCAAAGATTGGGGGAAGGCCTTGGATCCTAAGATGACGGATGCAGCAGCGCCGGCCTCTCCCAGTTCGCCTAGTTCTGCATGGGTAGAGGAGGTCACTACCGAGGTTCAGGCGGCGCAGTAACACACGATGAGCAAACAACTTCAACAAATTGTAGATAAACTGGATGCCATGGGCCAGCAATTTACAGCGATTACTAAAGATTTGCAGGAAGTGCAGCAACGAGTTGACTCTGTGGAAGACGCAATCCATGTGCTTACAGCAGAATCCCAAACTAGGGCCTCACATCTCCTTGAGCTGGAAGCCAAAGTAGAAGACCTGGAAAACCGGTCAAGCTGGAATAATTTGAGGCTGGAATCTGTACCTGCTCAAACACTGTCTACTTTCCTGGCGACTTGGCTAGTGGATGCTTTAAAACTTACCTCTTTGCCAGTCCTGCCCCACATAGAAAGAGACTGGGTCAGCAATGCGATGCATCAGGGCGGCCCAGGATTGTGATCTTTAAAGTATTAAACTATGCACATAAAATGGCGATCTTGTGAGCACTTAGGGCTAGATTCACTAAACCTTCCGATCCTGTACCGACAATTGCAAAACCAGTTTTACTGGTTTTGCGATCGTTCCCCGACCCAATTCACTAAAATGCTGCCCTATAAATCTCCTATCCGATCTGATCCAACCCATGCAAATTAGTAAAACCCCTTGCAAAATAGCCAAGTGATTGATTCACTAACAATTGCTTGGCTATTTTGAATCAGGTTTTACTATCCTAAAACCCGACTGCTGCAGACTTATCGGTAACTGTGTTACCATCAAGATACTAAGCCTCTAAAACATCAGCCCTGTATCTAAATCTTATAGCAAAAGTACTGAAAATTGTCACTTAGAACCCTGTAATTCTAAGGTCGTGAACTGTCATAATCAATTACTAAAGGATAAGTTTTCTCCACTGACAAACTCAGAGTGATTCCAGAAAAGATATTGGTCAGAGTCAATGCTGCTTGCTCAGCAGTTATGGTAAGAAGCAGGATAAACACTTATTTTAAGAGGATCGGAGTAATTCCATGCACAAGTATTTGGAGAAGCAGTGCATGTTTAATATTCCCTGAGGGAAGACCCCTTTTGGGTTGAAATACTGACACAAAGAAAGGGTGTTGGGAGTTTCTACTACATGTCAATGTTGACGGTGGCAGGATCCACTAAGATAAGTGTTGCCTTTCATATAGAGTGAAAAATTTTTCAGTCATAGGATTAATAGGAATGGCTTTTTAGATGTATCACTTATGGGTATTACAAATTAAAAAGTTTAGTTATCAATAAATAATAAATAGGATGGGTGGTGGTGGGACTTGAAATGTTATATACATCATAAGAGGTTCTGAAGACTGACATCTGTATAGTTATGATATACCCACCATCGGCGCAGTACATTCATTTACTCAGAGGGAAAATGTGAGGAGTTATGATAAAGATGAGTAGTAGAGGTTGATGTTAGTAATTGACAGTTTGCAAGTTGTGATGACAATTAAAATTCGATTGTAAATTCATCATAAAAAGAATTATTTTGATCATCATGGTGACCCTTTTTTTTGCTATGAAAGGTAACTGTTACTGAGAGGTCTGCTGGTTTTTTGACAGGTCTGCCTACCTTTTTTCTTTATTTTTCTCCATGGCACAGATATTTTGCGTATGTTAAACGCAAAATATCTGCCCCATTTAAAAAAATGAATAAAAGACAGGCAGAATCCTGTCAAAAAAACGCCCCTGACAAATGCAGCCCCGCCCCACCCCACCCACCCCCACCCCCCGTGACCCACAAATGGCAGGAGGGATGCCCGGTCCCTCCTGCCATCGGCCCCCACAGCTGGCCGAACATGCCCACCGAACACCCGACCCGCACTTAAAAAAATGGCAGGAGGGATGCCCACTCCCTCCTGTCAGCAGATGCCCAATTCCACGCCCTGTACCTTGCAAAGTTGGAAGCAGTAGGGGTGCTCAGTCCCTCCTCCAGCCTCCTACGCGGCAATGATTGGCTCAGGCGCATTGGGCTCTTCCCTTGGGAGGGGTCTGAGGCACCTGAGCCAATCAAGGACTTCCTTAGGGAGGAGTCTAAGGAAGTCCCTGATTGGCCATTGACAGAAGAGGTATTTCAAGAGGTCTGGGGGGATGAGCAGGCTGGGACACCTCCCTCTTATATATGGACAGGTTTTAACTGTCAGGATGTTGTATTTGTTTTCTTTTCATGTTCCTTAATCTGATCTCGCAGAATCCATTCACCAGTTAAGAGGCAGAAAATTCTCCAGCTGCTATGCAGGAATTGCGCTGATGTAGCTTTTCTCCAAGAAACACTTTTAATTTCAGCTGAGCCAAATTACGCACATGGTGGGTGGGATAAATCTTTGACTTCTCAGCTCAAGGTAAAAAGACAGGTGCTATTATCTTGGTGGGGAAACACTTAAGGACATTATATCCTTAAGAATCCCAATGGCAGGTATATTATAGCGTCAGTCAGCCTAAATTCTAGGCCCTATGTCCTTTGTAATGTTTATGCCCCTAATAACCCAGGAATAGGATTTTTCCATCATTTGGCAGATCTTTTTACAGGTTTATGGAGACATTCCATTGGTGCTGGGTGAGGATTTCAGTGAGATGGCAGATCCTTCTTGGGACAGATCTAATGGGGTGGGGAGGAAGTCCCATAAACCTCCCATGGGTATCTATTCTTTGTGACTCTCTGGACCTGGTAGACACCTGGAGAGCCCTGCATCCTCTGGAGAAAGATTTCTCACATTTATCCAATGCACATGCGACTATGTCCCTTAATATATTTCTCTCTCGTTCTTTATTTTCTGAGCCTTTTGACTCTAGAATTGGCCCCATTGAGATCTCAGATCATACACGGGTGGCGGTGGAATGACGATTGGCTCAGGTATCAGGTTCGACTCGTAGATGGAGATTCCCCAGCTACCTCTATAAATACGGCAAATTTCAGTCTCATCTGTTGACCCCATGGTGAGCTTTCCTTGAGACTAATAGCGTACACTTTAATGATCCAATGCTGGTATGGGAAATGGCTAAGGTGGTACTTTGGGGAGAAATAATTTCTTATGTTAGCTTTCACCGAGAACTGCTGCGATTGGCCTCGCGACGGCAGTATGATCACACTCGGGTGTTATCAGATAAGGCTCAGTTGTTGAATGCTCAATTCTTGCTCAATGCCCTTTTACATCAGTAGGATCAGAAATCCATGGAACATTACAAATTTCACCTTTTTCATTTTCTAATAAGGGCAGCAAGCGCTTGGTTAAATTGGTGAAGCAACAGCAGGGCGGTACAAGTATTGCCACGTTGTTGGATGAGAGAAATGGCGTTGTGAACTCAGATACTGCCATTAATAAGGTTCTTTTTATTTTTTTCCATGAAATTTTATTGAATTTTCAAAAAGTTACATAAAACAAAGAACAATAACAGAACATCAATGAGCGTCACAGTAAATCAGTACAGATATCAGTATAGAACATATGAGTATCATATCTATTTGCGTGCTTACTTATGAAACAAAAGAGACAGAGTAAAAATCACTACAAATTGAAGAATATCCTTAAACACTGCTTGGTAGCGATTGTAGATACCTTTGTAAAGAAGGCCATTGTTTATTAAAGGAAATTGTGTTCGCAAATTTTGTTGCAAGGGTCAATTCATATTTATAGTATTGTAATACTAATTGCAACCAATGTTGTGAAGAAAGAGAATTGGCCGATTTCCAGTTAGAAAGAATATTTTTAAGCACTTTGGAGAGAAGAGCATCTAAGAGTTTGGTATGATTTTCATTTATAACTATTCCTAGAGTGTGAGATTTGAATATTACTGTGGAGAGAGAAATAGCAATTTGAATATCAAAAATTTACAGAATAATCTCCCATATTTATTTCCAGTATTGTAGTACATATGTGCATTCATATATCATATGAAGTAATAAGCCAACAGCTTATCCACAGTTCCAGCAATTGTTGGTCTGGAGGAGGCCTGCCAGTGAGAGCTTGTGGGGAGTCCACAGGGCTTTATGATATAGAAAAAGCATGGACTGAGACATATTTGCGGAGGCCAGTGGTCGTGTGGATTACCTTCAAAATAAAGACCAAGCATGTTTGAAGAAAGACTGCACATACTCGATTGTACCCCTTGACCCTGAAGAAAAACGTTGTTTGAAACATGCATGTCGGGAGAGGTGGCATTGATGAACGTTTGAGAGCAAACCTCGAAGCTAAGTAGCTAATTAATAAGATTAAATTAGAAGAAAAAGACATTAAGTAAGGAAATGAAGTAAACTAAAATGAAATACAATGAAGAAATAGTTATGGAGTTAAGAAATTAAGAATAAGTATGAAATTAAATGAATTTTAGAGTTTTGAGTAAATAAACAATAAAGTGGATTGATGAAGACAAGAGATTGCTGGGCATTATTTATGGTCCAGTTGATATCCGAAGGTCCATACAAATGAAAAAATAAAGAATTAATATATATATATTAACATAAACATATATAATGAAGTGTATGTTAGTATTAGACCAATAATCTATTTACAGTGTATATGGGGCCGCAATATGTAAACAGGCACCATATAGCTTTATAAGATTAGAGATTTTAAAAGAGTACAGAGAATAGTTAGTGATTTAGAGAGAAGTGACTGAAGACTACACTAACAATTGGTTAAGATTTATCAAGTGCTTAAAGAGGAGCCACAATCTTTTTCCCAAATGTTTTGCAGACTCTCAACAGATGAGATGTCGGCAGGCATTAGCATTTTGTACAAATTAGAAACCGTGTGACCATTGTGTAGTAAAATGGCGGCCTGAGTTGAAATAGAAGGGCAATGGGTGTGGAAAGTTTGTAAGAGATTTTTGTGATGCAAACAGTGATAAAGTTGCAGCCATTTATAATGACCCTTAACATCAATTGAAAATTTGTCTCTTAACCCAGAAAAAGGAATCAAAGTTTTCTCAGGGGTTAGGACATCTTGCAGTCTAAAGATACCTTTGTCTATCCATTCTTTCCAGAAAAATGGAGTTCTATTAATAAGTATTTTAGAATTGAACCAAAGATAGGCATGTGTGGATGTGTGAAAAGGAAATTCAAGCAGCTTATCAAATTCTTGTAAATACTGATATGTAGAGAGTAAAACTGGGTTTTTAATGAATGAAGTTGGCGCTGATAAAAGTGTTTTTAAGGGGATAAGTTGAGTTAGTTTTTCTTCAATCGAGTACCATGAAGGTGTGTAAGTAGAGTGGTCAGTTAACCAGTGAAGTCCCTGATGAGTAGTGAGCAGCTAGCCTTGCTCTTAAGTGTGTGGGAAAAAATGAATATGACGCAAAAGATTTCCAAAAATTATTAATTTTATTTATTATCAAAAATATCTATCAAAAAGCTAGTTTTGCATCATGGGAATTTTTACAGAAGCCAAAAGCTGGCATTGCTAGCAAAAAATTCCGACTCTTTATGAGTTACACACCTATATATACATTATATGATGACATTCCTTCACTAAAATCTAACTGGTCCAAATTATTTGCTTCCATATAAGGCTTGCTTCTATACCTTCGTATGGGCGTGTCACAAAAGCATTCCTAAATGTTACATTCTTTTACCTAAAAAGTTACATTCTTATACTAAGCTTACATGATTTATAAAAAGAAATACAAAAACAGATATTGGCATATACTCACAAGAGAGAATTCATACACACAGCTTTAAATCCTTTCCTGTTACAGTCAGCCTGCTGATAAGTCCATGTCCTTAGTTAACTGAAGCAGGAGGAGAAGGAGGGACTAGCTCCCCCTCCCATCAGAGTTGCACAGAGTAGAAACAGTTGCTTAAGGTCAAAAAGGTTAAACTACAGATGTAGTCTTCTCAGAATTTCTTCAGATTTAAAATACTGTATATGAAATCAAAGTAAAATATATTATCCCAGGACAAGCAGGCAGCATATTCTTAACGCATGGGTGACGTCACCAACGGAGTCCCGGTACGGACATTTTCCACTAGAAAGTTCTAGTTGGCCGCACCGCGCATGCGCGAGTGCCTTCCCGCCCGACGGAGGAGTGCGTGGTCCCCAGTTTCTTCGTTTCCGTGGAGCGAAGAAGACGCATATGGTTTCAACGGCCGTTGAAAACATCCTTTTTGCCTTCCCGCTCGAGCTTTTTTCTCGTTTTTTCTCTTTTTCCCACTTCGGGTTCTCTTTTTTATTTGATTCAAAAAAAAAAAAAAATCTCTCGATTTTCTCTATTTTTTGAAACCGGCCCCAGCAGGGCCTGTTGTCACCATACAGGTCTCCGGTTTTGATTTTGCGGAGGCCGTGTTTCCCTTCATGCCCCCTCAACCGGGCTTTAAGAAGTGCCAGCGGTGTGCACGCCCAATCTCCCTCACTGACCCATACAATTAGTGCTACAGTGTTTGGGTCCAGAGCATCGGGCTGACACCTGCACCCGCTGTGCCACTCTAAAGAAACGCACCTTAAAAAATCGGCAGATCCAACAGAACATCCTTTTCGGTACCGGATCTGCTATGGAACCTGCTGCGACGTCGACGGTACCGCAAAAGTCGGCACCAACCACTTCGACGATGCCTGATCCTTCCTCGGGGTCGCTGGCACCAGGTAAGCCGGCTAAGAAGCCTTCCACCTCTCTTGAGCGCCCGCCTGCCACAGTGGCGACGCCGGTCCTCCCGGCCTCACGCCGACCCCGCAAACGCTCCGCCCCGATCTCGGTGAGTGCCTCGTCATCGGTCTCCTCATCGCCGGGGCGTGGAGCAGCACCTATGGAACCGAAAAAGAAAAAAGTGGACCCGGTGCCACCCCTGGATGACCGCATCGCAGCCATACTCCATGACAAATTACAGGAACAGCTGCAGCAACAACTCCAGCACCTGTTACCGACCCTCTTGGCACAACTTCTTTCGGTACCAGACCGGCCCGAGCCTCGCACCATCCCACCGGTGTCCACCCCCTCGGTGCCACTCAACACTTCCATGCCAGTCCTCTCGGCTGAACCACCCCGTTCTCATCCTGTGGTACAGACCCGCTCAGAGGTTGATCCTCCTCGGGACCAGGAAGGGCACCGGTCTCCCCGGGACCCAGAACGGCACCGCTCTTCCCGGGACCGGGATCAGCACCGGTCTTCCTCTCCCGGTACCGTCTCCATGCGCTCTGGCAAGTCCCTTTCTAAGATCCGCCACACCGAGCCTTTCACCCCAACATCTCAGCGTGCGCACACTGATATCAGGGACCCTGACTTATGGGAAGAATCACCACCCGGTACTGAGGAGGACGCATCATCCACAGATGAGGAACCCTCAGTCACCGATACCGCTTCCAAGCCTGAGCAATCCTCTTTCACCAAATTCCTCAGGGAGATGTCGGCGGCTCTTTCTATTCCTTTAGAGTCCGACTCCAAAAAGTCCCAGGCCTTTCTGGATGCCTTAGACTTTGAACAACCTCCCAAAGAGTTCCTCAAGTTACCCGTCCATGACATACTGCGGGAAACTTTTTATAAAAATTGGGAAAATCCACTCACTGTCCCCGGAGCTCCTCGTAAACTTGACAGCCTATACAGGGTCATCCCAATTCCGGGTTTTGACAAACCTCAATTGCCCCATGAGTCTCTCCTAGTTGAGTCTACATTAAAGAAAACTCAGGGCTCCAGTGTTTATGCCTCCACCCCTCCTGGCAGAGAAGGCAAAACGATGGATAAGTTTGGCAAACGCCTTTATCAAAATGCAATGCTAGCCAACAGGGCGAATAATTACACATTTCACTTCTCATTTTATATGAAACATCTCATACAACAACTATCCGCCCTACAAAAATACATCCCTGAACGTAAAGTTCCACTCTTTCAACAACAAATTTCCAGCCTCCTTCAACTACGGAAATTCATGGTGCGCTCTATTTATGATTCATTTGAGCTGACCTCCCGAGCGTCTGCCATAGCTGTTGCCATGCGACATCTGGCCTGGTTGAGGATATCTGATCTTGACATCAACCACCAAGACCGCCTAGCTAACGCACCCTGTCTTGGGGACGAACTTTTTGGGGAGTCCCTGGATTCAACCACCCAGAAGCTCTCGGCACATGAGACCAGATGGGACACTCTGGTAAAACCTAAAATGAAGGCTCCACCTGCTCGTCCTTATAGACCACAGTCCTCTTATCAGCGCAGGTTCTCGGCCAGGCCTCTCAACCCGCCCCAACAGCAGCCTCGCAGACCTCGTCAACAACAACACACTCAGGCTCGCTCTCAATCTCACCAACCTGCCAAGCCTCTTCCTCCGTCAAAGCCATCTCAGCCCTTTTGACTCCTTTCTCCAGGGCATAGCCAGTCTCCCACCATCATTACCTCTTCCTCAGCCAATCGGAGGACGTCTCCAACTCTTCCTCAGCCGTTGGGAGGTCATCACATCAGACCTGTGGGTCCTCAACATCATTCGCCACGGCTACTCTCTCAACTTCCAGACTCTTCCACCAGACAATCCTCCCATAGAGTCTGCTTCTCACTCCTCCCAGTCCCTTCTCCTCCTAAGGGAGGTCCAATCCCTCCTTCTTCTCAATGCCATCGAAGAGGTTCCCACAGACCAAAGGGGGCAGGGATTCTACTCCCGCTACTTCCTGGTTCCCAAGAAGACAGGAGACCTCCGTTCTATCCTCGATCTCCGGGACCTCAACAAGTGTCTGGTCAAGGAAAAGTTCAGAATGCTCTCCCTGGCCACGCTTTATCCTCTTTTCTCTCAACACAACTGGCTATGTTCCCTGGACCTCAAAGAGGCCTACACTCGCATTCCAATCCATCTGACTTCACGTCGCTACCTCCGATTTCAGATACAGCACCGCCACTATCAGTACAAAGTGCTACCCTTTGGCCTCGCATCATCGCCCAGGGTGTTCACCAAATGCCTTATTGTGGTGGCGGCCTTTCTCAGGTCTCACAACCTCCAGGTGTTCCCCTACTTGGACGATTGGTTGGTGAAAGCACCTACGTCTCCACTTGTGCTACAAGCCACTCAGCACACCATCTCCTTCCTCCATCTCCTGGGGTTCGAGATCAACTACCCCAAGTCGCATCTGCTTCCCACACAGCGACTTCAGTTCATTGGAGCCGTTCTCGACACCACTCTGATGAGGGCGTTTCTCCCCTCCGACCGCCAACGGACCCTGCTCCACCTCTGCCGTCAGGTGCTCCTTCGTCACTCTATTCCAGCTCGGCAGATGATGGTCCTCCTGGGCCACATGGCCTCGACGGTCCATGTGCTTCCTCTGGCACGACTCCACCTCAGGACACCTCAATGGACCCTAGCGAACTAATGGTCACAGACCACGGATCCTCTTTCTCATCCCATCTCTGTGACATCGTCTCTTCAGCAATCTCTTCAATGGTGGTTGAACTCCTCCAATCTTTCCAGGGTCTACTCTTTCATCTACCCCCTCACTCCATGATCATAACCACAGATGCCTCCCCCTATGCATGGGGAGCTCACCTGGGAGATCTTCGCACTCAGGGACTCTGGACCCCTCAGGAGCGTCAACATCACATCAATTTCCTGGAACTCAGGGCCATGTTCTATGCCCTCAAGGCCTTCCAGCACCTTCTCTACCCTCAGGTTCTTCTCCTGTGCACAGACAACCAAGTCGCCATGTACTACATAAACAAGCAAGGCGGCACCGGATCTCCCCTTCTCTGTCAGGAGGCCATCCGCATCTGGACCTGGGCCACGGCCCGCAGTCTCTTCCTCAAGGCGAACTCCCTGGCTGACAATCTCAGCCGCATCCTTCAACCTCACGAGTGGACTCTGGATCCTCCCACACTCCGCTCCATCTTTGCTCGCTGGGGCACTCCTCAGGTGGACCTCTTTGCAGCTCCTCACAACCATCAGCTGCCCCAGTTCTGTTCCAGATTCTTCTCTCCTCATCGTCTGGTCCCGGATGCATTCCTGCTCGACTGGACGGATCAGTTCCTCTATGCCTTTCCTCCACTGCCTCTGATATTGCGGACGTTATCCAAACTCCGCAGGGACAGAACCACCATGATTCTCATCGCTCCTCGGTGGCCTCGCCAACACTGGTTCTCCCTCCTGCTCCAGCTCAGCTCCAGGGAGCCCATTCCTCTTCCTGTGTTTCCTACTCTACTTACACAGCAGCATCAGTCTCTACTACATCCCAATCTGTCCTCGCTCCACCTGACAGCTTGGTTTCTCTCGGGCTGACCTCTCCAGAGAATCTATCTCAGCCTGTCTGTCGTATTCTGGATGCCTCCAGGAAATCGGCCACCCTCCAATGTTACCATCAGAAGTGGACCCGGTTCTCCTCTTGGTGTCTGCTTCATCATCACGATCCCACCTCATTGGCGGTGGAAACCGTACTGGACTATTTGCTCTCTCTCTCCGACGCTGGCCTCAAGTCGACCTCAATCAGAGTCCACCTCAGTGCCATCACTGCGTTCCATGAGTGCCTATCCTCGGAAAACCTCTTACGGCTCATCCCCTGGTTTCCCGGTTCATGAGAGGCCTCTTCAATGCCAAACCACCTCTGAAGCCTCCTCCAGTCGTCTGGGACCTGAATGTGGTTTTATCAGCACTCATGAAACCTCCGTTTGAGCCTCTTGCCACAACTTCACTCAAATTTCTTACATGGAAGGTGCTTTTCCTCATTGCCATCACCTCTCCCAGGAGGGTTAGTGAGCTGCATGCACTGGTTGCCGACCCCCCTTTCACTGTTTTTCACCATGACAAGGTGGTTCTACGTACTGTGACAGGGAAGTGCCTGTCAGCGGTTTAAACCCGGTTTTAAACCCTGCCTTGCAAAGGGCTGTCCCTATTCCTAAGCCCAGGAAACTGTCTAGTATCCCTGTGCCTATCACTAAGAGCCAACAGGCAGGGCAAGGCAGAGAGGCAAGGACAGACACCATAACGTCTAGTTTGGGGCACTATAATTCCTTTTATGATCCCTTGGGCAAAGATCTGACAAAACCTATGAGAAAGAAAACCAGCACAGGCATGGTTAATGAGGGGGGTGTGGCTAGCAAGCAGGACGAACCCAGAGGGAGAGTGAGATTAGGCTTGCAGCATAAAATGAGCCCAGGTGGAAACAATAGGAGGAGGGCTGAGGAGATTACGAACACTGGGGAGAATACTGGAGAGAAGACTGGAAGGAGGAATGCAGGGAAGAGCCAGGCTGCACTAAGCAGGAGAGAGCCTGCCAAGAGGTCTCTGTCCCAGACCTTAGCTAAAGCACAGCTGGTCTTACAACCCTCCCGAGTGACCAGACTTCTAACTCCTCAACAGCAGTGCAGGGAAGTAGCAAGACCTCCAGGACAGGGCTGTCCGTTAGCTGGCCCTGCAGGGAGTTCTTACCCTAGCTCAGAGAATGGTGATTCCCTAATGGAATTAGAAAGGGTGTTATCTGAGAGCAGTGACATGGAATGCAATCTCGCAGCATGGGAGCTCCAGGAGAGTCACAGATAACGAGGTATGAATGGGGGAGGGGAATGAAAGTGAATGTTTGGAAGTAGCGTTCTTTCTCCCTTAGTCTAACTGTGAACTAGCATGAATAAAGTACTTAGAGCCCGAGAGGAAAGCCTGTGAAGATAAGGAAGGAGGTGAGAACCTGTGATTAACCTCCTCAGAAAGCTTGCACGGAACTTAGAGTCCCGATATAGTTTAACCCTGAAGCAGGAACTTTGGGAGGGGACTAACAGCAGTCTGAAACGGTTGGGTTATAAAGTTCCCAAGCCCTACCCTGAGAGCTTGGGGGAGTGGGGGCATTGGGCTTCAGGTGGGACAGTGCTAAAGCTTCCTAACGATTTTTTCAAACAGAAAAAGCAAAATCAGGAGAAAACGTTTTTGGTTTTATTTTTGGCTTTTCTGCCTGGACATCAGGCTGGACTGTATGAAAATATGTTTTGTTTAAGTCTTCTCAACCCCGAGGGACTGCTTGAACCCTAGTGCTGTAAACTGAGGGAAATAAACGAAAAGCTGAACTTTACCACTAACGCAGCCTCCATTAATTATTTCACTGTTTCCCAGCGGAAGTCCTCCTGGGAGCGCTTGGTCCTTACGCCTGGGGCGGGAGCTGGGTTGCTTGCGCTAGGCTTACCCCCGGCCCCGCCACAGAGCGGAATATGGTGGCAGTGGTGGGATTTCTAGCGCCACTCACAGGAATATGCTGGAACAGTGAATTTTTTTTTTGGTTTTTCAAATTTTGTTTGAAGAATTGACTTTTGAATTGAGAAATTGCATACTGCTTGAGAGCAGGTTTGCGTGCTGCTCCAGTACAAAGAGACTGAAACAAAGTTGGAATTGCCTGTGGATTACAGTTTTTTTTTTTGATTTTGGGACAGTGATTATTAACGTCTCATTTCTTTGGAGTTTTGGTGAAATCTCACGGAGATTGCTGGAGAGCGAGGCTACAAGGCCGGAGATCCTGGTCGGAGGACGAGGACCGGAGTGAGCCCAGCAGCGTTCGAGGGGAAAGGCGACCAGAGAGCAGTGTATGCGGAAAGGAGATCGATTCCTGGGGAGGAAAAAACCCAAAGGCGCAGACTCATCAGTGCCTGAGGTAAGGGTACCTTAGGGTGCTGGTGAGGGATTCTGAGTCAAAAGGTTTCCTGTTGCAGGGAAGGGAGAGGGAAAGGTGTTTAAGAGCCACACTTGGTTTGTGTTCTCGTTTCCCTTGCCTTCCAGATGGAGTCGGCCAAGCCTACAGCAGCGTGGGAGGTCGAGCGGCGACAGCTGGCAGAGGCGATGAGGGAGTCGGTACGGACCCAAATGGACTTGTGGAAAGCCGATCAGACCGCCCAACAAACTCGTCATGCCAAGCTACTACATATGCTCGGGGAGCAAGTGCAGGCTATGCATAAGCTGGCACAGCGGCAAGTGATTGAACCAACCACCAGCGACCCGGTAGGAGCTTCCTTTGCGGAGCCTATTAGACTGAATAAGCTAGTACCAGAGGACGATATTGAAGACTTTTTGTTAGCTTTTGAAAGGGTGTCTGGGGCATCTCACTGGCCTTCGGACCAGTGGGCAATAAAACTTATTCCCTGCTTAGCGGGACGAGCACTAGAGGCTTATAGAACTTTAAATGCTGAGCAAGCCTCAGACTATAAATGTTTAAAGGAAGTACTGCTAGAATATCTGGGACATACTCCAGAGCAATACCGAATGCAGTTTCGGTCCTTAAAAATGGAACCCGGAGAGCGACCTAAGGCCCTAGCGCAGAGGCTTAAGCGTCTCTGCGAGAGATGGTTAACCCCTTTTCTGCAAAGTCTCCCAGCGGTGATAGCAGAGCTGGTAAGAGAGCAATTTATGGAGGCAGTTCCAGGCTCTTTACGAGACTGGTTAGCCAGGCAGGGAGCTCCAACCCTAGGTCAGACCGTGGCCATTGCGGAAGCCTTCCTGGAGGCTCAGATCCCCTCTAGAACCCAAGGGTCTAGGCGAACACCCTGGGAAGAAACCTCACGAACACGGGGGTCTAGTCACACCACCCCGAGTAGGTATAATTAGAGCACCTCCAGGGATCGAGCCTTTCGCTGTTTCTCCTGTGGGAAAATGGGTCACCGGAGCACACAGTGTAAAGGGAAGCTGAACCTGGCTAGTAGGAAGGAATACTCAAGTCCTAGGGAAGGGGGGAATACTTTCTGCCCGTTAGGATAGGGGGAGTGCCTGCGACTGCTTTATTAGACTCTGGGGCGAATCAGTCATGCGTCTCCAGGGCCTTATGGAGGGCCATACGTAATAAAAAGGGAGGTCAGGTGGATAAATCTAGAGGCATGTCTAAAATTCAATGCATGCATGGCACGACCATTCCCTATGAACTCCGAAGAGTATGGTTAGAATACGGGGGAGGAAAACAGCCCCTAGAGGTAGTAGTCATGCCAACACCTCCCTATGATCTCATATTAGGGAGGGAATGGGCAGGTTTCCAAGAGTGCATGAGGGAGCGGGAAGAGATGTCCCGGTCCAGGCATAAGGAGGGGTGGACACTACAGGGGAAAGGGGAGCCCCGGGATGCAGAACTAGGGGAAATTTTTCCTTGGGAGGATGCGCTTATGGAAGCACCCTCCCGAAAAATTAAGAAAACCCGGACAGAAAGGAGGGCGGACAAAGTCACATACTCCCAAGAATTAAGGTCAGGGGGAGATCTGGCTTGGAGGCCCTGGCAACCATGGGAGGTGATGCAGAAGTTCCCGACCCTGAGACAAGAACAAAGAACTGATCGGTCCTTACAATACATATGGGCGCAAGTGAGGCAGCCAGGGGGGGAGGTACAGACGGTTCCAAATAGAAGGAGGCCTGGTATATTATTTGACCTGGGATAAGGAAATGGGGAGGCAACATAGACATCTGGTAGTACCCCATTCCTTTAGAAGGAGGATGTTTTGGGTCGCCCATCTTGACCCCAAAACGAGTCACCTTTCGGAGGCCCAAACCCTGAGCCGGGCAAAGGCTCAGTTTTATTGGCCTTCCTTACCACAAGATATTGGGATCTGGTACCAAGAATGTAAACTCTGTCATTCCAGACCCGAGCCCAAAGAACAGTCAGGAGGGGTCCGGGACCAAGACAAGAGGGAAAGAGTGGTAGAGTTGGGACTTGCTGAAAAGGAGAGCTGCGGAGTAAAGTTGAAGTTTGTGCGGCTGTCTAATAGAGCGAGATCTCCCTATAAGGCAACGAACCAAGCCGCAGGGTTTGACTTAAGCAGTGCCCAAGAGAGAGTAGTACCCAGGGGAGGTCGGGAGGTCATAAGTACGGATTTACAGATATCTTTACCCTCCGGTTGCTACGGGAGGATAGCACCTCGATCCGGACTGGCCCTTAGGCATGGGCTATGTGTGGGAGCAGGGGTAGTGGATCCCGACTATAGGGGGCCCCTGAAAATACTCCTCTTCAATTTAGGGGAGGAGGATTATAGCGTAAGAGAAGGAGACCGAATAGCCCAATTAATTTGTGAAAAGGTTTCTCTTCCAGAGCTACAGGAAGAAGAGAGTTTAGAAGAAACGGGGCGAGGAAACTAGGGTTGGGGTTCCACGGGGGTGGATGAAGCGCAAACCTGGGGAAAACAGAACATGGACATAGTGTCACGTATGGAGGAAGGGATAGAACCCCTGCCCAAGGATAAAAGTACTGATAGTGTTTTGAGGGGGGGGTATGTGACAGGGAAGTGCCTGTCAGCGGTTTAAACCCGGTTTTAAACCCTGCCTTGCAAAGGGCTATCCCTATTCCTAAGCCCAGGAAACTGTCTAGTATCCCTGTGCCTATCACTAAGAGCCAACAGGCAGGGCAAGGCAGAGAAGCAAGGACAGAAACCATAACGTCTAGTTTGGGGCACTATAATTCCTTTTATGATCCCTTGGGCAAAGATCTGACAAAACCTATGAGAAAGAAAACCAGCACAGGCATGGTTAATGAGGGGTGTGTGGCTAGCAAGCAGGACAAACCCAGAGGGAGAGTGAGATTAGGCTTGCAGCATAAAATGAGCCCAGGTGGAAACAATAGGAGGAGGGCTGAGGAGATTACGAACACTGGGGAGAATACTGGAGAGAAGACTGGAAGGAGGAATGCAGGGAAGAGCCAGGCTGCACTAAGCAGGAGAGAGCCTGCCAAGAGGTCTCTGTCCCAGACCTTAGCTAAAGCACAGCTGGTCTTACAACCCTCCCGAGTGACCAGACTTCTAACTCCTCAACAGCAGTGCAGGGAAGTAGCAAGACCTCCAGGACAGGGCTGTCCGTTAGCTGGCCCTGCAGGGAGTTCTTACCCTAGCTCAGAGAATGGTGATTCCCTAATGGAAGTAGAAAGGGTGTTATCTGAGAGCAGTGACATGGAATGCAATCTCGCAGCATGGGAGCTCCAGGAGAGTCACAGATAACGAGGTATGAATGGGGGAGGGGAATGAAAGTGAATGTTTGGAAGTAGCGTTCTTTCTCCCTTAGTCTAACTGTGAACTAGCATGAATAAAGTACTTAGAGCCCGAGAGGAAAGCCTGTGAAGATAAGGAAGGCGGTGAGAATCTGTGATTAACCTCCTCAGAAAGCTTGCACGGAACTTAGAGTCCCGATATAGTTTAACCCTGAAGCAGGAACTTTGGGAGGGGACTAACAGCAGTCTGAAACGGTTGGGTTTATAAAGTTCCCAAGCCCTACCCTGAGAGCTTGGGGGAGTGGGGGCATTGGGCTTCAGGTGGGACAGTGCTAAAGCTTCCTAACGATTTTTTCAAACAGAAAAAGCAAAATCAGGAGAAAACGTTTTTGGTTTTATTTTTTGGCTTTTCTGCCTGGACATCAGGCTGGACTGTATGAAAATATGTTTTGTTTAAGTCTTCTCAACCCCGAGGGACTGCTTGAACCCTAGTGCTGTAAACTGAGGGAAATAAACGAAAAGCTGAACTTTACCACTAACGCAGCCTCCATTAATTATTTCACTGTTTCCCAGCGGAAGTCCTCCTGGGAGCGCTTGGTCCTTACGCCTGGGGCGGGAGCTGGGTTGCTTGCGCTAGGCTTACCCCCGGCCCCGCCACAGTACCCATCCTAAATTCCTTCCCAAGGTGGTCTCGGAATTTCACCTCAACCACACCACATTGTGTTGCCTGTCTTTTTCCCCAAACCCCATTCTCATCCTGGGGAACAGGCATTGCACACGCTGGACTGTCAGCGTGCCCTTGCTTACTACCTTGACCGTACCAGGGCTCACCGCTCATCTCCTCAGCTCCTTTTGTCCTTCGACCCTAACCGTCTAGGTCGTCCTGTCTCCAAACGGACGCTTTCCAACTGGCTTGCTGCCTGCATTGCGTTCTGTTATGCTCGGGCCGGTCTCTCACTGGAAGGTGCTGTCATGGCCCATAGGGTCAGAGCTATGGCTGCTTCTGTGGCTTTCCTCCGTTCCACGCCCATCGAGGAAATCTGCAAGGCTGCCACTTGGTCCTCAGTTCACACATTCACTACTCACTACTGTCTGGATACCTTCTCCAGACGGGATGGGCACTTCGGCCAATCTGTGTTACACAATTTATTTTCCTAATGGCCAACCATCCCTCCTCCCTCTCTGTTAGCTTGGAGGTCACCCATGCGTTAAGAATATGCTGCCTGCTTGTCCTGGGATAAAGCACAGTTACTTACCGTAACAGGTGTTATCCAGGGACAGCAGGCAGATATTCTTACGACCCACCCACCTCCCCAGGTTGGCTTCTTAGCTGGCTTATCTTAACTGGGGACCACACACTCCTCCGTTGGGCGGGAAGGCACTCGCGCATGCGCGGTGCGGTCAACTAGAACTTTCTAGTGAAAAATGTCCGTACCGGGGCTCCGTCGGTGACGTCACCCATGCGTTAAGAATATCTGCCTGCTGTCCCTGGATAACACCTGTTACGGTAAGTAACTGTGCTTTCTAATCTACACTTGTTACCTATAGCTACATAAGTAAATTCCTATTGTGTAGTTTTAATGACTTACTGACTTACTAAAATTTACTAAAACTTAATTCTGGATCTAATACAATGATATTGCACATGTGTATTCGATTAGCAAAATCAGGGCCCCTTGGAATGTAAGGCAACCAGGTCAGAGCCAACTCCTATCTGCCTATGACTTCTCTAAGGACCTGCCTAGACCAGACTGGACACACATCTGAACAAAGAAACCTTATGAAACTTAAGCTTTGCCATCGGAAGTGAATTTGCTATGGTGCTTATCAATCATACTAATGTCCCAGTCTACCTTCCTGTTCCTTCAAGCACATAGCACATGTGAAATCAATATGTTAAATTCCCATCTTTTGCCTCTCTGATTATTATGGTCTGGTTTATCCAATATCTTCTGGTTTCATATACTTATGTATAGCCACTAATAACACATTCTCACCTGCTCTTGGATTAGGCCTTATCTAGCAACACATTTTTTCTAACTAGTGAATCCTGTGCAATGTGAGAAAGTGTAATGGTTGAATTTTTTATTTCATGTTTGCTCATTTCACCAAAACCTACCTGTCCAGGTTAATAAGCTGGCCTTCCCCAGGCTTATTTAAGGCACAGAACAACCTCAGCAGTGAAGGCTTTATGATAACTAAGAAAATCAGGAAAGAACACTCCTCCTTTTTCTCTTTTCAGTTTAAGCTTTCTGAAAGCCACTCTGGGTTGTTTTTGTTTCCATAGGAAAGCAGAGAGGATACGATCTATATTTTTGTAGGAGACCTGGAATATTACAGGGATCATTAGTAAAATATAATTTATTTTTGGTGCGATCATCATTTTGATCTTTTCTAACTGACCCCACCAGGTTAAATTGAGTGGGTGCCAAGAGTGGGTTATTGTTTTAATTGTTGAGATCACAGGCTGCCGATGGAGGCAAGGGTCGTCTTCAAGTTTGCCTGCCTCTGCTTCAAAATCATAACAGATTCATCCCCAATCTACCTGTCGCACCATTTTGAATTTCCAGGCACCACTTGCACACGTAATGCCTATATATTTGCCTTCCCATCCTCGAGGGGCTGTATTTACAAGAGATTCCTCAATAGATCACTGTTATTCCAAGCAGGCAAATTGAATAAATGTCTAACCACCCTCATTTCATATTCACCCTCCTACCAAACCTTCAGGAAATCAATTAAAACCTATCTCTTTAATAAATTTCTCCAACTCCTTCCTGCCTTGTTATATCTCTGAAATACTTCCGGATATATCTGACTACTCTCGGCTTGCTAATGTAATTTGGAAGTCTTTTCTGTAACACCACTGTCTGTGTACAGTCTCTTCTTCTGTAAACCGCTTTGAACTGCTTGTGGTATTGTGGTATACAAAATAAAGTTGTTATTATTATTATTATTATTATTAATAGCAATTGTATCAGCTAAGGAGTGAGAAAGTTCTATGTCAAGATATTTAAGCTTGGTTGGTACCCATACCAGACCATGTGAAGTGATTGAATCAGAGTGTGTGAGCAAATTTAGAGGTAGGGATTCCGTTTTATGTTGATTTATTTTGTACCCAGTAAAAGTAGAGAATTCTGCAAAAGTGTTCAAGATCACAGGGATTGACGTGTCCGGATCAGAAACATATAAAAGGACGTCATCTGCATACGCGGATAATTTGATATCCAAAGAGCCTATCGAGAGTCCCTTAAAATCTGCATTCATTCGCAGTGCGATAAGAAGTGGTTCAAGAGCAAGGTTAAATAAGTATAGAGACAGGGGACAACCCTGACGAGTACCACGTTGTAAATGAAAAGGAGGAGATAAGGAATTATTTACTATAATTGTTGCAGATGGGCTAGTATAGAGGGTTTGTATCATTTTGATGATACTAAGCGGGGCATCAAACCATTTAAGAACTAAAAAAAGATATTTAAATTCTACTCTTGTCGAATGCTTTCTCTGCATCAATCGAGATAGCCATAGCAGGGGCTGAAAGAGATTGCGCAATGTGAGAGGCATGAAAAAAAACCGTGTATTATCAGAAATTAGTCTACCTGACATGAATCCAGTTTGATTGGGGTGGATAACTTGGTTAATAATAGATTTAAGCCTGTTAGAAAGGACTTTTGGAAAAATTTTGTAGTCAACATTGAGAAGAGAAATAGGTCTAAAATTTTGTAGAAGAAGAGGATCTCTGTGAGGTTTAGGTATGACAGTTACGACATCCTCCGTGAATCTGGTAAAAGGAACCGATTCTGGAGAAAGGTGCTGATAAAAATTAGGAAGCCATTTGAATAGATCAGATTTAAAGAGTCTAGAAAACTCTATTGGTATGCCATCTGGTCCAGGTGATTTTCCAGTAGACATTTGTTTAATGTCTGTGAGTATCTCTTCCTCAGAAATATCTTTTTCTAAGAAATCAATCAGATGAATTCCATTTGTGTCCTGCCAATTTGTGAAGAAAGTTTTGAATGTGAGAATCCTCTAAATTTGATTCTGATTGATATAAAGTAGCATAAAATTCGGAAAAGACTTTAAGGATATCTGGAAGAGCACTGACCATTGTATCATTTACATCTTTTATAGCTGTGACATGTAATTTTTCCATTTTCCATTTAAGATAGTTGGTTAACATTTTGCTCGATTTATTACTTTCAGCATACAATCTAGCTTTAATAACAAATATTTCCTGTCCTGCTTGCATTGAAAGCTTTTTATTGTATTTGTATTTTAATTGGCAAAGTTTGTTATAGACAGGAGGGTCATTAGAAGTAATATATTTAGATTCCTCTATTTTAATTGAAGATTCTAGGTGTAATAAGTCAGCTTTATCCAATTTGGTTTTAAATGCCGCCATGGAGATAAGTTCGCCCCGTAGAGTTGATTTAAAGGATTCCCAAAGGGTTGTAGGAGCTACGTCAGAGCTATTGTTGATAGTAAAAAATTCTTGAATGAATTTTTTGATGTGAGGGATGTTATCTTCTACTAGAAGTGAAGGTTGTAACCTCCACAAAGGAGATCAGGGAAGGCTCATCCCATATTATGCAAGCGAGATTAAGGTTATTGCATGATCTGAGATAAGGATTGGGGAAATATTCGATGAGGCTGCCGATTGTAAAAGGGAATGTGAAATGAAAATATAGTCTATGTGAGAAAAACAATGATGAGGAATAGAGTGATGGGTATACTCTCGAGAATCGGGATGTTGAAGTCTCCGAGGATCTGTTAGAATTAATTGCTGTATCATGGAGGGAAATGCAGATGTGGATCTCTGCTGAGAGAATTTATGTTTAGATTATCTATCCAAGACATAATCTACTAAAGACAGACATGGGGTGCCGCAAGGCTCAGTGGTTGGACCCATGCTCTTCAACATCTTTATAAACGATCTGGACATAGGTATGACGAGTGAGGTGATCAAATTTGTGGATGATACAAAGTTATTCAGAATAGTGAAGATGCGGGGGGATTGTGAAGATCTGCAAAGGGATATAATCAGGCTCAAGGAATGGGCATCAACATGGCAGATGAGGTTCAACGTGGATAAGTATAAGGTGATGCATGTCGGTAAGAAAAATCTTATGCACGAATATAGGATGTCTGGGGCAGTACTTGGAGAGACCTCCCTGGAAAGAGACTTGGGAGTTCTGATCGATAAGTCGATGAAGCCGTCAACGCAATGTGCGGCAACGGTGAAAAGGGCGAACAGAATGCTAGGAATGATTAAGAAGGGGATCACGAACAGATCGGCAAAGGTTATCATGTCACTGTACTGGGCCATGGTGTGCCCTCACCTGGAGTACTGCGTCCAGCAATGGTCACCGTACATGAAAAAGGACACAGTACTACTCGAGAGGGTCCAGAGAAGAGCGACTAAGATGGTTAAGGGGCTGGAGGAGTTGCCGTATAGCGAAAGATTAGAGAAACTGGGCCTCTTCTCCCTTGAGCAGAGGAGATTGAGAGGGGACATGATCGAAACATTCAAGGTACTGAAGGGAATAGACTTAGTAGATAAGGACAGATTGTTTACCCTCTCCAAGGTAGGGAGAACGAGAGGGCACTCTCTAAAATTGAAAGGGGATAGATTCCGTACGAACGTAAGGAAGTTCTTCTTCACCCAGAGAGTGGTAGAAAACTGGAACGCTCTTCCGGAGACAGTCATATTGGAAAACACCCTCCAGGAATTCAAGACAAAGTTAGACAAGTTCCTGCTGAACCGAAACGTATGCAGGTAGGGCTAGTCTCAGGGCGCTGGTTTAGACCAGAGGGCCGCCGCATGAGCGAATTGCTGGGCACGATGGACCACTGGTCTGACCCAGCAGCGGCAATTCTTATGTTCTCCTGCTACTATTAAGGGGTAGGGTTCAAGCTCTTGGATCTTGTTGATAAGATTGAGAAAAAATTCCAGAGAATCTGAGTTGGGAACATATACATTTACCAACAGTAAGATGACATCATTCAGTTTAACCTGCTATTATCCATCTATCCTCTGGGTCTATATATTGTTATAGAATTTGGACATTAAGTGATTTGTGAAAGAGAATCAAAACTCCACCTTTTCTACCTTTAGAGGGAGAATCGATAGAAGATTTAATCCATTTACAAGTTTTGGTGAGATAGGAGGTATCTGGCACATGAGTTTCTTGTAATATAATTATGCTAGGTGCATATTTCTTAAGATGAATTAGAAGTTTTTTCCTTTTAATGGGATTTTTAAGACCGTTTCTAATATATAATGTTGATGGATGAACGTTTTACATTAGTCTAGGGCTGCTTAATTGGGGTTTGTTAAAGTTGTTGATGATGTACGGCAATATTGTGTAAGCACAACAAACAAATGTAAGGAGCATTGAATATTGTAGTGTAACAGTAACATAGTAGATGACGGCAGATAAAGATCCGAATGGTCCATCCAGTCTACCCAACTTGATTCGATTTAAATTTTTAAATACTTGTGTGTCTCAAAACTAACGGTAACAGGAACACTAAAGGTTCCAACCTATAGGGAGAACTATGCAATGGAGTCATTCTCTCTGGCTATAAGACTAAAATGAGTATATTTAAGCATCCAGGAAACATAGAAATGTTATATGCATGTGATTCATACAGGTCACATGAATTCTAAATCTAAAAAATGGAAGATAGAAAAGTGGTGTACTGAGTTCCTTATATTTGAGAAAGTAATTGGTAGGGTGAATAATCAGCATATGGGTCAGTAAACATCATGTATATAACATATATGAAAGTCATTCTGTTAAATGGTATAGTACCCATAAAGATAAGCATAAAAACAATGTTGTCTCATATATCTTTCACAAATATCATTCTATAGTTCATTTTTTTTCTTTATGTCATTTTTGATTATTATTAAATTTTGTTAGTGCTCACCTTTCCCCAATGGTATAGGTGTATAGGGAAGGCAATAGCAAGAAATGTGATATACAATTAATTAATCTAGTAGTCGGGGATAAGAAGAACCATAGGACATCAATCCTAGCTAAAAACTTGCTGTGTTTGGGATAACTAGAGAGGTCAGGAACCAATAAGGTTATTTCAGAGATATATTGTGGATGCTTAGTTTTCTAAGGCAAAGTGTACCAGTAGGAATTAACAGCAACACTTTATTATCACAAAAGATGTATTCTAAGTAGAGGAAATAGGTGAGGCAGGAAATGCAGTGAAAAGTAAATCAAAACCCTAGACCTAGAGTATGTTCAATCACAATAGAGATTTATCATCTTTACTAACATTCATAAACAGCAAGATGAAGCATGATAGCGGAAAGATCAGCAAGTTTACAATTACATAGTGAATGACATGAGGCAAGTTATATAGTGTGGATCAGGGGTGCCCGCAATTTTTTGGCTTACGAGCTACTTTTAAAATGACCAAGTCAAAATGATATACCAACAATAAAATTTTAAAAAACACAAGCACACTGTACACACAGAAAATGTTAATTATCATTTATATTTGGGGTTATTTTCAAAGAGGTCAAGGCAGATAATTTTAAAATATGCAATGTCACCTCAGTAACAACTATACAAAAATAGACAAATATACCCCCTCCCTTTTTACTAAACCGTGATAGCAGTTTTTAGCGCAGGGAGCTGCACTGAATGCCCCGCGCTGCTCTCAACACTCATAGGCTCCCTGCGCTAAAATCCACTACTGCGGTTTAGTAAAAAGGAACCATAGTGCAAAATATAGACAGCAGATATAAATTCTCAAAATGGACACATTTTGATCACTAAATTGAAAATAAAATAATTTTTCCTACTTTTGTTGTCTGGTGATTTCATGAGTCTCTGGTTGCACTTTCTTCTTCTGACTGTGCATGTAATATTTCTTTCCTTTATTCTGCCTCCTGCATGCTTCGTCTCCTCCGGACCTCATTCCATTCCCCAACCAACATCTCTGTCCTTCCATAAGTCCAACTTTTTCTTCCTCTCTCCCTGCCTGCCACCTGCCACACTTCATTCCCTCCCCTTCATTCATTGCCCCCTTCCCTTTCTTCTTTTCTGTCTCCCTGCCCCCTTTCTTACTTTCTTTCTCTCTGCTGTCTTACTATCTTCCTGCCCCCTTTCTTTGTCTCCATGCCCACCTTTCTTTCCTCTTGTCTCCATGCCCCCCCTTCATTTTTTCTGTCTCCCTGTTCTTCCTCCCTGTCTTTCTGTCTCCCCTTTTTTTCTCCCCAAGCCACCACCCGAGCTGTCTGGGAACAGGCCCCCAAACCACTGCCAATGTTGCCGCTGAGTTCTCCCTGTTTCCCGACGCCGCATCAGGCCAGCAGCCTTCCCCCCTGTCGTCAGTTCTAATCGGGGGGTAGGCTGGCTTGCCCGGGATGGGTTCCGCGATCGACTCGCATTGCCTTTGGGATCGACTGGTCGATCGCGATCGACCTTTTGGGCACCCCTGGTGTAGATATTTGTGAACATGAAGAGGGTTTAGGGGGGAACCCTATCATAAGAAGAGAAAAAAAAAAGAAAGAAAATCGTGAAATCAGCAAATACCATTTAAATATCAAGAAGTCTTGCTATATTCAGGATAGCAATGAAATGGAAAATGTATGTTGCTGAAGGAGAAATTACTTAAGTAGTAGTAGGATTATAAGACTAATAAAACCTGATCGTAGAGGTGATTGTGAGGAATTCCAGCATAGAATCAAATAAATCACAGAGCATTACCATATATTTCTGAGGGTTGTAATCACAGTGAGGGGAGATTCAGAGAAGAGAAAAATTAGTTCTGAGGGTATGCTAAGAATTAGTTCAGGGTATAGTATTCTCCACATGCATTTCAGCAAACATTCAGTCATTAGAAATCAAGCGAGAGAGGTGAAACAGGGTCACAATGACATATCATACAGGCTTAGAGAACAGACATTAGAACAGGGGTATCCAACCTGTGGCCCGAGGGCCGCATGCAGCCCTGTGAAGTATTTTTTGCAGTCCCGATCAAGGGCGATGCAGTATTTTCCTCTGCTGTCCCCGGGTGTTTACCGTCTTGCCGGCTCCCTCCTTTGTCTTGCAACATTTGTGCAGCCCCAGAAACATTTTTTTCGGCCAATGCAGCCCAGGGAAGCCAAAAGATTGGACACCCCTGCATTAGAAGAATCAAACAGAGTACCTTTTTGGAGAAAAAGCAGGTCAACCCATCTGGGGGTGCTGTTTTTTTCTGTAATAACCATGCTGCAAAAAAAACCCCACACAAAACAAAACCTAATAACAGCGGCATCCGCTGCCCCATCTCGACTGCAATCAGCATCAGGGCCACGATCGTCACCGGCTTGCAAGAGATCTCTCATCTCGCAGCAAAGTTCTGGAGGAATGTTCGCCCCTAGATAAATTGTGATGTAAGCTACCAACAACAGCAGAGGCCGCCACCCTGAGGCCACCATAACCAGCAGCAGGGCTGCAAACATCACCGCCGCTGCATGACAGGTCCCGTTCCCCTCTACAGGGCTCCAGAACAGCAGTCACCTTACAGAAAGCCATATGACAAGAGCTGCGATCAGTAGCGGCAGCCACCGCTCCAACCCGACCTCAGTCAGCGTCAGAGCTGTGACTACCGCAGCCACGCAATTAATTCACCCCCCCCCCCCTCACTCAGTATCAGGTCTGAGGGAACAACAAGATGGTGTCCAGAGAGGGTAACCACCCGTTAAAATTAAGTAACACTGGAAAGAAAAACACAGTAAGTAAGGTTGAAAACAAACTAACAAAATGTTTAAGTGAAAACCCGGAGAGAGGGAGTTAGGTCACTAGTATCTATCGGAAAGTAGCTCTGTCCCTAAAATGGCTTGTTAGGGCTCACAGCGTAAAAGCGGGAAAAACCATTACTGTGTGCAATTAGAAAGAAGAGCAAGTAAATTCATATTTTTAGCATTATGTAGAAACAACAGTTAAGCAGACAATATTGATTGTGGATTAGAGAAAGTAAGGAAACAATGATAGAGCTAGGGAGAGTAAACTGAAAGTTAAATAAGAGAGATTTTCAGAGTCGGTGAATACTGGTTCATAGAGAAGACAGCATGGCGTCTCTGTCCACGCGGAGGAGAGTTCTTGAGTAAATTGCAGAATTACACAAAAGTTTATGAGGAAGACATTCCTTGCGACTGAATTTGATCAAGTTACTTCTGTAATTGATCTGGAGAGTCAAAAGTACGAGGTGAGTTGTGCAGGGTAACAGTCATTCTTGCTGGATACTGAAGACCATAGCATGCCCCCAGAGATTTCAGGTGAGCCCTCATTTCCAGAAAAGATTTCCGTTTCCTGGCTGTTGTCTTAGCCAGGTCTGGGACAATGAGGATCCTTTTTCCTGGGAATTTGAAGGTTGGTTATGCTCTTTGCAGCCATGAGGAGTTGAAGTACTTGAGGAAAATGGAGCAGTTTAGCCACTATGGGTCTGGGGTGAGTCAGACCCTGTTTGACAAATGAGGGAGTCCGGTGTGCTCATTTAGATTGCAGGAGAAGATCTGTAGAAATATTAAGAAGTGCAGGTAGCTGTTCAACAAGAAATTTAGTGAGATCTGAGCATTCCGGTAGACTGATTATTCTTATATTGTTCTTTCTGCTTCTGTTAGAAAGGTCCTCAATCCCTTGTTCAAGATGTTTTTAATTTTAGCTGAGTTTGGTCCTCAAATTGAGCTGCAGAAAGTGCAGCTGTGTCAGCTGTAGTTTCCAAAACATCAATTCTAGTCTGGCAGGCTTGAAGGGAAGCAGTTAGTGAGGTTAAATCCTACATTAGATCACAGGTCACTTCATAGTGCTTAGAAATGAGATCTTTAAGGGACCGAAGCATTATATCTGAGGCTGATTCCATGTGCTTGCTGGCCGAAGAATTTTCAGGAGAAGGAGGATCATGCTTCTGGCGGTTTGAGCCTGAAGAAGGAGCATTTAAGAGACCTGCCTTGGTAGACTTGCTCCCTGACATTTGCAGATGGAGATGTAGTAATTTTTTCCAAAAACAATTGAACAAAAATAGGTGCTCAAACCGATATTTTGGAGCTGTAGAGAGGAGAGAAAGCTTTATGCAGCCATCTTGGTTCTCAGCTCAGTGGTGTCCCGCCATTAATAAGGTATTTAGTTTTTTCTTTCTTGCTTTTTTTTTTAAGTTCAAAATGTTTATTGAAATTTTGTAATACAGTGCTTCCCCGAGATTCGCAGGGGTTCCATTCCAGGAATCCCTGCGAATCTAGAAAAACCGCGAATACGGTTTTTCATGGGGGAGCCTGAAGAGGGCAGCCGGAGAGCAGCCGGAGCGCGACGAGTGCAGGAAATCACTCGCGGTACACTCCGACCGCCTCTTCCTGCACATAGTCGGGCCTTATCCAATCAGGAGCTGCATGTCAAAGCAGCTTCTGATTGGATAAGGCCCAACTTAGTGCAGGAAGAGGCGGTTGGAGCGTTCCGCGAGTGATTTCCTGCACTTGCGGCGCTCTGGCTGCTCTCTCCTGCTGCCCTCCTTGTCGGCGGTTCATGATCTGAAAATACCGCGAATGACCGGGAACGCCAACCGCGAACAACTGGGGGAACACTGTACAAACAAGAAAGAATACAGAATAAAGACATAAGCAATGCCTCTGCTGGGTCAGACCAGAAGTCCATCGCGCCCAGCAGTCCGCTCACGCGGCGGCCCATCAGGTCCAGGACCTGTATGATAATCCTCTAGCTATACCCTTCTATTCCTTTTTCCTTCAGGAAATCATCTAATCCCTTCTTGAAACCCAATAGCGTACTCTGTCCTATCACATTCTCTGGAAGCGCATTCCAGGTGTCCACCAGCCTTTGGGTGAAGAAGAACTTCTAGCATTGGTTCTGAATCTGTCCCCTCTCAATTTTAACGAATGCCCTCTCGTTCTTGTAGTTTTCGAAAGTTTGAAGAATCTGTCCCTCTCCACCCTCTCCATGCTCCTCATGATCTTGTAAGTCTCTATCATGTCCCCTCTAAGCCTCCGTTTTTCTAAGGAAAAGAGCCCTAGTTTCTCCAATCTTTCAGCGTATGAAAGGTTTTCCATATCTTTTATCAAACGCGTTGCTCTTTTCTGAACCCTCTCGAGCATCGCCATATCCTTCTTAAGGTACGGCGACCAATATTGGATGCAGTAACATAGAAACATAGTAGATGACGGCAGATAAAGATCCGAATGGTCCATCCAGTCTGCCCAACCTAATTGAATTAAAATTTATTTTTATTTTTTTAATTTTTTCTTCTTATCCATTTCTGGGCAAGAATCCAAAGCTTTACCCGGTACTGTGCTTGGGTTCCAACAGCCGAAATCTCTGTTAAGACTTACTCCAGCCCATCTACACCCTCCCAGCCATTGAAGCCCTCCCCTGCCCATCCTCCACCAAACGGCCATACACAGACACAGACCGTGCAAGTCTGCCCAGTAACTGGCCTAGTTCAATATTTAATATTATTTTCTGATTCTAAATCTTCTGTGTTCATCCCACGCTTCTTTGAACTCAGTCACAGTTTTACTCTCCACCACCTCTCTCGGGAGCGCATTCCAGGCATCCACTACCCTCTCCGTAAAGTAGAATTTCCTAACATTGCCCTTGAATCTACCACCCCTCAACCTCAAATTATGTCCTCTGGTTTTACCATTTTCCTTTCTCTGGAAAAGATTTTGTTCTACGTTAATACCCTTCAAGTATTTGAACGTCTGAATCATATCTCCCCTGTCTCTCCTTTCCTCTAGGGTATACATTTTCAGGGCTTCCAGTCTCTCCTCATACGTCTTCTGGCGCAAGCCTCCTATCATTTTCGTCGCCCTCCTCTGGACCGCCTCAAGTCTTCTTACGTCTTTCGCCAGATACGGTCTCCAAACCTAAACACAATACTCCAAGTGGGGCCTTACCAATGACCTGTACAGGGGCATCAACACCTTCTTCCTTCTACTGACTACGCCTCTCTTTATACAGCCCAGCATCCTTCTGGCAGCAGCCACTGCCTTGTCACACTGTTTTTTCGCCTTTAGATCTTCGGACCCTATAACCCCAAGGTCCCTCTCCCCGTCCGTGCATATCAGCTTCTCTCCTCCCAGCATATACGGTTCCTTCCTATTATTAATCCCCAAATGCATTACTCTGCATTTCTTTGCATTGAATTTTAGTTGCCAGGCATAAGACCATTCCTGTAACTTTTGCAGATCCTTTTTCATATTTTCCACTCCCTCTTCAGTGTCTACTCTGTTACAAATCTTGGTATCATCTGCAAAAAGGCACACTTTTCCTTCTAACCCTTCAGCAATGTCACTCACAAACATATTGAACAGGATTGGCCCCAGCACTGAACCCTGAGGAACTCCACTAGTCACCTTTCCTTCCTTCGAGCGACTTCCATTAACCACCACCCTCTGGCGTCTGTCCGACAGCCAGTTTCTGACCCAGTTCACCACTTTGGGTCCTAACTTCAGCCCTTCAAGTTTGTTCAACAGCCTCCTATGAGGAACTGTATCAAAGGCTTTGCTGAAATCCAAGTAAATTACATCTAGCATATGTCCTCGATCCAGCTCTCTGGTCACCCAATCAAAAAATTCAATCAGGTTCGTTTGGCAACGATTTACCTTTTGTAAAGCCATGTTGCCTCGGATCCTGTAACCCGTTAGATTCAAGGAAGTACACTATCCTTTCTTTCAGCAACACTTCCATTATTTTTCCAACAACTGAAGTGAGGCTCACCGGCCTGTAGTTTCCTGCTTCATCCCTGTGACCACTTTTATGAATAGGGACCACATCTGCTCTCCTCCAATCCCCAGGAATCACTCCCGTCTCCAGAGATTTGTTGAACAAGTCTTTAATAGGACTCGCCAGAACCTCTCTGAGCTCCCTTAGTATCCTGGGATGGATCCCGTCTGGTCCCATCGCTTTGTCCACCTTCAGTTTTTCAAGTTGCTCATAAACACCCTCCTCCGTGAACGGCGCAGAATCTACTCCATTTTCTCATGTAACTTTGCCAGACAATCTCGGTCCTTCTCCAGGATTTTCTACTGTGAACACAGAACAGAAGTATTTGTTTAGCACATTTGCTTTCTCCTCATCACTCTCCACATATTTGTTCCCAGCATCTTTTAGCCTAGCAATTTCATTTTTTATCTTCCTCCTTTCATTAATATATCTGAAAAAATATTTATCTCCCTTTTTTACATTTTTAGCCATTTGTTCTAACGCCTGTGCCTTCGCCAAACGTATCTCTCTCTCTTGGCTTCTTTCAGTTTCACCCTGTAGTCCTTTCTGCTCTCCTCTTCTTGGGTTTTTTTATATTTCATGAACGCCAACTCTTTTGCCTTTATTTTCTCAGCCACTAGGTTAGAGAACCATATCGGCTTCCTTTTTCTCTTGTTTTATTGATTTTCTTCACATAAAGGTCCGTAGCTATTTTTATCGCTCCTTTCAGCTTAGACCATTGTCTTTCCACTTCTCTTATGTTCTCCCATCCTAACAGCTCTTTCTTCAGGTACTTTCCCATTGCATTAAAGTCCGTACGTTTGAAATCTAGGACTTTAAGTATCGTGCGGCCGCTCTCCACTTTAGCCGTTATATCAAACCAAACCGTTTGATGATCGCTACTTCCCAGGTGAGCACCCACTCGAACATTAGAGATACTCTCTCCATTTGTGAGGACCAGATCCAATATCGCTTTTTCCCTTGTGGGTTCCGTCTCCATTTGTCTGAGCAGAGCCTCTTTAAAGGCATCCACAATCTCCCTACTTCTTTCCGATTCCGTAGACGGAACATTCCAGTCCACATCCGGCAGGTTGAAATCTCCCAACAGCAGAACCTCCTCTTTCCTTCCAAACTTTTGGATATCCACAATCAGATCCTTATCAATTTGCTGCGATTGAGTCGGAGGTCTGTAGACTACACCCACGTAGATAGAAGTTCTATCTTCTCTTTTCAGAGCAATCCATATCGCTTCTTCCTCTCCCCAGGTCCCTTGCATTTCGGTCGCTTGGATATTGATCTTTACATAGACAGCTACTCCTCCTCCTTTATGACCATCTCTGTCCTTCCTAAAAAGATTATATCCCGGTATGTTTGCATCCCATTCATGTGATTCACTGAACCATGTCTCTGTGATAGCAACAATATCTAGATCTGCCTCTAACATCAGGGCTTGCTTAGACTGCATTTGTGCGAGCATTTGTGGTCATCGCTTTCCAGCTATTTTTCAGCGATAATCTCCTTTTTCGTATGGATTTTTGTGTCGTTTCACTTTCCGTTGCAATACTAAGAAATGAGTTGCTGATATTGCTTATGTTGCAGCCTTTACTACTATCATATCTTTTCTTTTGCCGGGGGTGGTCTCTATAATTGTCCTTCGTACATACACCACCCCCACCTTCTAGTTTAAATTCCTAGAAAAATATTGTCTAAATTTCTCTGCAAGGTTTCTTTTTTCTGGTGTAGTAATATGTAGCCCATCAGTGCAATATAGCTTCTGGTCCTTCCATGTATTTCCCCATCCTCCTATGTACCTGAAGCCTTCTTGATGACACCAGGCTCTGAGCCATCTATTAAAGTCCTCTGTGTTTTTCACTCTTTGCTCTCCCTTTCCATATGCAGGCAGTATTTCAGAAAAAGCTAAAGTCTTTACAAAAGGTTTCACGCCCTCACCAAGCTTCCGAAAAGCTTTCTGTGCTGCAAGTGTGGAGTTGTTGGCCAGGTCATTTGTTCCCAGATGGATAACAACATCAGTGTTAAAATCCTTAGTTTCTTCCTTAATTATAGTCTGTATTTGCCTTGAACTCCTGGTAGCTGAGAATCCTGGAAGACATTTCACTATTTTGGTCTCTTCGCCCTGTGTTCCAATGTTAATGCCTCTGATGATTGAATCCCCCAACAGTAATAGTTTTCTGTTTTTGGCTTTTTTTATTTGTACTTAGGGAACGCTTGTTCTCTTGAGTTACCTTCATTGGTTTCCAGTCCCACCTCCCTTCTGTTTTCTTGAGTATCGCAGTGCACTAGTGGAGCGAAGGAATTCTGTAGAGGTAATATTAGTGAAGGTGGATGTTTCTGTGTTACATGTCGCAGTCTTCCTGAGCCTACTGTGACCCATTTATTCCTGGGCTGTTATATTCTTTGAGGTAGAGGTGGTTAGTTGGTATGATTTTGTGGAGTGATGGAAGCTGCTTTAATTGTATTCAATTCCTGTTTAAGTTTGCAGAGCTCTTCCTTAATACTGGCAAGTTGAAGACAGATGGGGCAAGCCTTAAGCCTCCAAATAATATGTCTTGGAATTAAAGCACCACAGTGATTGCATAGAATAAAGGTCATCTTGATTGGTTGTGAAGTGACTTGATTTGAGTAGTCCTGATTATATGGGTCTCTATATATGAATAGTTGTCCCTGGGATTGGTGGGACTATAAGTCTTACTCTTATTCCTATGAAGGGAAAGGGAAAGAGGAAATAAGATTTAACAGAGGAAAGAGGAAATAAAATTTAACAGAGGAAAGAGAAGGGTTTATTTTTTTGTGCTTTTTTTGTGCTTTTTTTTTTTTTTTTTAGTAAGAAACAGGGATGAGAAGAGAAATTAAGCAGATATAATGCTGAAAACCAGTGAAAAGAGCAGAATATGAAATGCAGAGTAACTTATCTTATTGAAGTACTCCAGATGCGAGCGCACCATCGCCCGATACAATGGCAGGAAAATTCCTTCGTTCTGGTTGTAATACCTTTCTTGATAATACCTAGCATTCTGTTCGCCTTCTTAGAAGCCGCTGTGTACTGTGTCGATGGCTTCATTGTTTTGTCCACCAGTACCCCTAAGTCCTTCTCTTGGCTACTTTCACCCCATTACCAGCCCTCCCATCGTATAGCTGTACATCGGGTTTCTGTTTCCTACAAGCAAGACTTTTACATTTCTCTACATTAAACTTAATCTGCCATTTATTTGCCCACTCTCTCCATTTTGTTTAGGTCCCTTTGTAAATCTTCACAATCCTCCTTAGTCCTAACAACACTAAAATGTTTCGTGTCATCTGCGAATTTTATAACTTTGCACTTTGTCCCTGTGTCTAGGTCATTAATAAATATATTGAACAGCAGCGGTCCAAGCACCGACCCCTGCGGAACACCACTCATGACCCTTTTCCAGTCCAAGTAGTGGCCCTTCACTCCTACCCTTTGCTTCCTGCCCGACAGCCAATTTTTGATCCATCTATGTACATCTCTCTCCACCCCATGGTTCTTCAGGCATTCATGAGGTACCTTGTCAAAGGCTTTTTGAAAATCCAAGTATAAGATGTCTATGGGGGCCCCTTCATCCAAGTATAAGATGTCTATGGGGGCCCCTTCATCCATTTGTTTGTTAATTCCTCTGAAGAAGTGCAGTAAGTTTGTTAGGCACAATCGTCCCTTGCAGAAGCCATGTTGACTTGTTTTCATCAGTTTGTTCCTTTCTAGATGCTCATCGATGCTGACTTTTATCAGTGCTTCCGCCATCATCCCTGGGACCGAAGTCAGACTTACCGGTCTGTAGTTCCCTTGGTCACCTCTCGATCCTTTTTTAAAGATGCGTGTAACATTTGCTATCTTCCAATCCTCCGAGATCACCCCTGTTCTTAGGGATAGATTACAAACCTGCTGTAGTAATTCCACTACTTTTTCCTTTAGTTCTTTTAGTACCCTAGGGTGGATTCTGTCCAGGCCCGGAGATTTGTCAGTTTTTAATCTATCTATCTGCTTGAATACGTCTTCGAGGCTTACCTCCAAGGATGTTAATTTTTTCTGCTTGATCTCCTTTGAATATTTTTTCAGGTTCCGGCACGTTGAATGTGTCCTCTCTTGTAAATACTGACAAAAAGAACCTGTTTAGTCTATCTGCCACTTCCTTTTTCCTCCTTCACCACTCCCCTTCCTATCTCCTTCATCCAGCGGTCCCACCTCCTCCCTTGCCGGCTGCTTCCCTTTAACATATCTGAAGAACGGTTTGAAATTTCGTGCTTCTCTGGCTATTATGAAGAAAGCCAGAGGATGATCATCTAAACAACATTAATCTAAATTCTGTTGCATCGGCTATTAGTTTCAAATATAAATATGCTCAGGCTAAACTAAGATATATAGGAGAAAAAGGGGATTAAAGCAAGAAAAGAAAGTAGGAAGAACAGAAAATAGGCAGGTAAACAGATAAGCAGATATTTGGAGGGGTCAGCTATGAGATTAAGATTGCATAAACTGGTCAAGAAATTTCCATGGCGATTTATTGGTGGAAATATGAGAGAAGATTCTGGAAATACAAAGTTTTTGAGCAGCATTTTGTTTGTGTTTATTATAAAGACATAACGAGTTCCTTCAGAAATTGTAATCTGAGAGAGACAGATTTTCAGTTTTTGAGAATATGCATGAGAGCAGTTTCAAACATAGTATCAATCAGATTTGAAGGGCAATCTGAACTGGCAAAACAAGGGTGTTGAGACCTAAGTATGATCATAATTGCACTTTGTAATATTTTTCATAGTTTTCCATATACGAGTCAAGAAAGTATGAATGGCAGTGCAGTGAAACAACATATGGTCTAGAGTCCCATCCACTCTGCGACAGTGCTAGCATTTAGGATCAGGTCTCGGTTTTGCTTTCCACATACGGTGAGGGGTCCAGACAACTTGCACATGACAAAATATAAGGACTGTGAAACTCTAAAAGAGAGGAGTGGTTGATTGGTTTTGGTCCAGTATAATTTCCAATCAATGTCTGAAATAGGTGAAGTCATCATATTCAACCACTGATTTAGATCTTGAGGCGAGAATGTGTATTGGTGATCATGTAGAATTTTGTAGAAAATAGAGACAGCTCTCCTATGAGAGAGCACGGATACTCCAGCGATGAATTGTTTAGAGAGAGGGTAGCTTCAGAATGTAAAGTCAAAGAGTTGATAGTGGATGATAATAATAACCATTGGGAATGACATTGTTTAATCAGAGGAAATTTAGTGCATAGTACAGAGAATGGTATAATCAAATCTTTATACAGCAATTGTCCAAATTCCAGATTTTTGCCATTTCCTCCAAAAGCAGGTTTACCATTATGTTTGAGTTTGAAATTATTCCATATGGACATCTTAGAGCAGTTAAATAGTGATTGTGTCTGCCACACCGTCCAGAAGACAGATAGCTTGCTGTGTTGCACTCAGTAGGGTGTAGCCTTTTAATTGCTTGGGGATATTCATAGTGCACAAGGCTTGTAGTGGATAAGGATGACAAATATGTGTTTTCCATTTCCAGCCAGGGGGGAGGATCAAGCATAGGTTGGGTTTGAACCCAATGAGCTCCATATTTAGCAAGAGAAACTAAAGTATAAAATTGAAAGTCAGGGAGATTCATACCACCCTCTTCTTTTGAAGCTTTTAGTTTGGTAAGGGCAATACGGGATTTTGTTTATTATTTGAAATGAACATGGAGAGCTTTTGATTGATCCAATGAAATAATGGTTTCTTACATTGAGAGGGTAGCATGGATAAAACATATGCGAGTCTAGGTGCTAAGGTCATTTGTATTGATGCAATCCTGCCCCACCATAATAGAAAAAGAAGGGACCAATTTGAGATAGATTGTGTAACCATTTGTTTGATCCTTGTTATGTTCAGTTCCATATTATATATGGGGTCTTTATGTATCATGATACCCAAGTATTTAACAGCTGCATCAGATCAGTGGAATGGGGGGGAGCTGGAGACAAACTACTTGAGGGAACGAGGGGCTCTTGTGGCTGTTCCGTGCCTCCCTGTCTCCTGCAGTAGCGGCTATTTTTCAGGCGATACCCACAGGCACTGACCGAGATAGACCCTTGACGTCACTGGGTCCGTCTCACATCGGATTTAAGTGTGCCGCTGCTGCGGACAGGTTGTGAGCTGGAGATAAACTACTTGAGGAAACAAGGGGGACTTGTGGCTGTTCCATGCCTCACTGTCTCCTGCAGTAGCGGCAATTTTTCTGGCGATACCCGCAAGCACTGACCAAGACGGACTCTTGACGTCACTGGGTCTGTCTCGCATCAGATTTAAGTGAGCCGCTGCCATGGTTGTGGCCGCAGCTGCGCGGGCTGCATGGGCGTGGATGAAGGGGCATGCCAAGCCCCTTGGGAGCCCTGTAGGGGTATTTCCGTATTCACACCTGAAGGTTAGGCCTCTATGATGTCATCAAAGCCTGAACCATTGTCTCAAGAAATCATGGTTTGCAAGAAACCATTCTGCAAGAAACTTTCCAGCATGAATTTTGCAAGAAGAAAGAAGTAAACAGCTTTTGCTGTTTCTGCCTGATGCATTATGGGTATGTACCAGAATGTTATACTATTCAAGGACTTCTATCTGTGTCTTCATTATAGGACTGTGTGAATCTTGTGGAAGTTATACTCCTATCTGGAAGGCCCTGGGTCTTCCAGCCTATATGATACTTTACACAGAAAGGCTATTCATCTAAGTTCTGTTTCTGGATTGGTCCGAGGAAGCCATCTGATGAGATCCAAGTGAGAAGGTGCTAATTATTAGTTAGTCTGTGTTGAGATGGGGGGGAGCTCACATCTTCCCACAGGTGTTCTGCACGTAACCTTTTCTTTTAATAATTAGACCTGTAAGTTACCTCGTGTGTGACTCTCTTCCTAAGAGAGAGAAATTCGGACTTTTAAACAGATCTGAATTCAGCACTAAAAGGAACTTGTCTGCTGATGAATTATTGCCTTACCCAGGACGGACGAACACGTGTACCTTTAACAAAGATTTCCTGCATCGCCTACAGCTAACAAGAAAAGTTTCCATTTCACCTCATTTGTGCCGGAGGCCTGATTAAGGGTGAGCATACGAAATTTACGGTCTTATCAGCTGGGTTAGATAAGGATCCAATTGTGATAGAGGACAAGGTTCGTAAAGTTACCTTGGTGATACGGTAATCATTTGCTAATCAGGGATTATTATTATTATAAGGAATTGTTTAGTGTGTGTGTAACAAGTAGTATTACTTAATTATCTAGCCATTGTATTGTGATAATTATGTACTGAGTTTCATTTATGTAATCAAATATTTTGTGTACAATATTTAGATATTGCAACTGGCTTGTGAATTATATTTTTCTATTTTCATAATAAAAGTATTTCTCATTAGCCTGGGTCTTGTGTCGTGTAAACAGGCAATAAAGCAGAACCTGGATCAGCGTTTATGGTTTTCCCTAGACAAAACTAACAGAGACGTAATTTGTTTATGTAACTGATTAGTATCTACCATAAATCTTCCTACAGCCCCTTGGAGCCACTTGGAGCTGGGGAGCTGGAATTGAACGTTAATGGTAACTATATAAAGCTAATGTTTGGTCAACCTGGGGAAAAGGAAAATCAAACCGAAGAGTTCTACACCAGCTATTTCTGGCCCCATGGATAGGCATTTAACACTAGCAACCGGAAACTTTGCTGTTGCACCAATTAATATAAACTCTTCCTTGTCGGGTGCCTCTATGAGTCCCCTCGAACGATCCTCCCCTTCATCCAGCATCTGGTGAAAGTAGGAACATTGTTCCTGCTATATCCCCCAAACAGGCAGTAGCCTCCACTCGGACTAATAAGTTAGTATATACTGCAATACCTAAAGTTTTGGATTTTTCAGGCTTAGTGGAGGAACAATCTCCTATGTTGGAAGCACAAGATATTACTCTCAAAGATTTGTGGTTAGGCATCACTAGGGTTGAAGGGTTTCTTAGGTCAACAATGAAACAAATGGGGGACTTTTCACAATCTGTTTCTTGTAAATTAGAAAATGTGGATTCCAATTTAAGTTGTTTGGATAAACGTTTAAATGCTACAGAAGCTCAATGTAATACGTTACAAGCTGTCTCAGTCTCTGCTGTTAAGGATTCTACTGTGATACATGCTAAAATAGAATCTATGGAAAATATGAATAGAGCGAGAAATCTCCGCTTGGTCAATTTCCCTGTAACTCATTTACTATCACCTGAAATAATGTTAAAAAATATTTTAAAGAAGTACTGGGATTGCCCAACGTGGAGAATTTTCCAGTAAATAATTATTACTATGTACCTCAAAAAAAAAAAAAAAAGAATCCACCCAAGAGGTGGACCATCTGGTCACAACAGAAATTAATTTAACTGAATTTTTGGAAGAAACTCAAGATGTGATTCAGAGTCGATCTGTCTTGGTGATAACATGCATGAGTGAGATAGATAAAATGTTAATCATGAAACTTTACTTTAAAAACAGGTTAACTAAATTTTGTAGTGATTTATAGGATTTTTCCTCATGTCTCCAGAGCTACTCAATGTAGAAGGAGAGTTTTTGAGGTTAAAACTTAGAGTTTTGGCTCTGGAGGCATCTTTTTATTTAAAATTTCCTTGCAAATATTTAGTTAAGTTACATGATGTTGAATATGTCTTTTGGGAGCAGAAATGAGTATTATTTTTCTTGTATGTTTCATTGCTAAGTTATTGAGGAGGAATGCCCTAAAACAGTAAGGAATGATACAAGGTTCACGTAGGTGAACTGAGAATTGTTTCCTATATCTTTTTTTTTTTTTTTTGTCGAATGTAGTATCCTCCCCTTTTTGTGGGCTTAAAAAGGATTTATGTATGATTTATTATGTATTTGCTTGTAGATTCTTTTTTTTCTTTTATATAATTGGATAATCTATTATTCAAACTATAATAAAAAACTTATTGAACTTAAAAAAAAAAAGACCATTGGAATGGGGAATTAGATAATTCAGATACCGTTATGAGATCATTTAAGGGGAAAAGTTCAGTTTTTTCACAGTTAACTAAGTAGCCAGAGAGCAAGGAATACTCACTAACAATCGAAATGAGAACATCATCTGTATAAGCAGCCAGTTTTATTTGTCTGGAATTGGAAATGATACTATTGGAAAGAAAACTATACCAAAACTTTGTGAGCCTTTATTGACTGGTGAGATGTATCTTTTGAGTCATGCTTTCCTGGCTCTTTCCACTTCGTCTAGGGCAGTGGTAGGCAAACTCATTAGTCAAAAGAGCCAAAGATCAGCAGTACAATGATTAAGATTTCTTTTGAGAGCCAAATTTCTTTTCAAGAACCATGTTTTCAGGAGTCGGTTTAAACTAGCTACTAACATTAAGTAAAAACAGATATCATAATAATAATCTTATTTATTGACCAAAAAAAATCTTTTTCTACCTTTTATCGTTTCTGCTCTAATCATCTTGTCTTCACTCACTTCTTTCTAGCCAGCATCTGTCATCTCTCTGTCTTCCATGCAGCATCAGCCCCTTCCACGTCTGCCCTCTCTCTCTGCCCCTGCCATCCACTGTTCACCCTCTCCCCGTTTCATATGGCATCTTCCTTCTTTCTATGTTCTTCCATAAGCTGTCTATCTTGTGCCCCTTCTCTCCTTTGTACATGATTCATTTCAGCTCTGCCACCTCTCCATTTTACTCTGTCACCACCCCCTCCCCTATGCTCTGGCATCTCTCTCGTCTCCTTTCCTTCCCACCCCACGGTCTGGCATCTGTCTCCTTCCCTTCCCTGATTCCCTGGCATCTCCGTTGGGAAACAGCGATCACAATATGATCAAGTTCAAAGTTGAAGTAGGAATAAAGAAGGGAAAGAGAACCACAGCAACAAATTTTAACTTAAAGAAAAGAAACTACGAAGCGATGAGAGTAATGGTAAGGAAGAAACTTAGGAACAGATCAAAGAAATCGCAGACTGTAGAGCAAGCCTGGTCTTTATTCAAGGACACGGTAAGCGAGGCGCAAAATCTGTATATCCCCAGATTTAGAAAAGGATGCAAAAAGAGCTGAACAAAAGACCCGCGTGGATAACTAAAGAAGTGAAGAAAGCGATAGGAGATAAGAAAATTTCATTCCGAAATGGAAAAAGAACAAAACAGGAGAGAACTGGAAAGAGCACAGGAAGCATCAAAAAGAATGTCACCTCGTAGTTAGAAGAGCAAAAAGAGAATATGAAGAGAGGATAGCCAGGGAAGCACGAAATTTCAAACCGTTCTTCAGATATGTTAAAAGGAAGCAGCCAGCAAGGAGGAGGTGGGACCGCTGGATGACGGAGATAGGAAAGGGGTGGTGAAGAAGGAAAAAGAAGTGGCGGATAGATTAAACATGTTTTTTTCGTCAGTATTTACAAAAGAGGACACATTCAACGTGCTGGAACCTGAAAAAATATTCAAGGGAGATCAAGCAGAAAAATTAACATCCATGGAAGTAAGCCTTGAAGAAGTATGCAAGCAGATAGATAGATTAAAAACTGACAAATCTCCGGGCCCGGACGGAATCCACTCTAGGGTATTGAAAGAACTAAAGGAGGAAATAGCGGAACTATTACAGCAGGTTTGCAATCTATCCCTGAAAACAGGCATGATCCCAGAGGATTGGAAGATAGCTAATGTTACGCCCATCTTCAAAAAAGGATCGAGAGGTGAACCGGGGAACTACAGACCGGTAAGTCTGACTTCGGTTCCGGGGAAGATGGCGGAAGCGCTGATAAAAGACAGCATCGATGAGCATCTAGAAAGGAACAAACTGATGAAAACAAGCCAACAAGGCTTCTGCAAGGGAAGATCGTGCCAAACGAACTTATTGCACTTCTTCGAAGGAATTAACAAACGGATGGACAAAGGGGACCCCATAGACATCGTATATTTGGATTTCCGAAAAGCCTTTGATAAGGTACCCCATGAACGCCTACTGCAGAAACTGAAGTACCATGGGGTGGAAGGAGACGTACATAGATGGATCGGAAATTGATTGGCAGGTAGGAGGCGAGGCAAAGGGTAGGAGTGAAGGGCCACTACTCTGACTGGAGGAGGGTCACGAGTGGTGTTCTGCAGGGGTCGGTACTCAGACCGCTGCTGTTCAATGTATTTATAAATGATCTAGAAACAGGGACGAAGTGTGAAGTAATAAAATTGCAGACGACACCAAACTATTTAGTAAAGTTAGGACTAAAGAGGACTGTGAAGATTTATAAAGGGACCAGAGCAAACTAGGAGAGTGGGCGAAAAGATGGCAGATGAAGTTTAATGTAGAGAAATGTAAAGTCTTGCATATAGGAAACAGGAACCCGATGTACAGCTATACGATTGGAGGGCTGGTTATGGGTGAAAGTAGCCTAGAAAAGGACTTGAGGGTACCAGTGGACAAGACAATGAACCCGTCGGCACAGTGCACAGCGGCCTCTAAGAAGGCGAACAGAATGCTAGGTATTATCAAGAAAGGTATTACAATCAGAACGAAAGAAGTTATCCTGCCATTGTATCGGGCGATGGTGCGCCTGCATCTAGAGTACTGCATCCAAAATTGGTCTCCGTACCTTAAGAAGGATATGAAGATACTCGAGAGGGTTCAGAGGAGAGCGACACGACTGATAAAAGGTATGGAAAACCTTTCATATGCTGAAAGATTAGATAAACTGGGGCTTTTTTCCCTAAAAATGCGGAGACTTAGAGGGGACGATAGAGACCTATAAGATCATGAAGGGCATAGAGAAAGTGGAGAGGGACAGATTCTTCACACTTTCGAAAACTACAAGAACCAGAGGGCATTTGGAAAAATTAAAAGGGGACAGATTCAGAATCAATGCTAGGAAGTTCTTCACCCAAAGGG
>NW_022985870.1:0-49464 GCF_902459505.1 Geotrypetes seraphini
AAACTACTAAAAACTTATTTGTTCTCAAAATTTGGGGATTCTTAAGTTCAGGGCTCCAATTTTCAGGATTCTCATTCATCATTTATGATATTTAGTTTGCTAACCTTTTCTAAACCACATAGAACTTAAAGGTAATTGATGCAGGACTTTGGATATTCTTTGTATTAGCTATATTCCTAAATTTGCCATATTTGTTTTTTGCATCAATAAAAAAAATTGTTTGCTCGTAAGAAATTAAAAAAAAAAAAATAGAAAAGAAAAAAAGACTTATAACTTTCAGAATTATGCTCATCAGTTGACCATCTCCCTTTCAGATGTTAACTGGAACTTATTTTGGTCCATGACTAATCGCCCTCTACTGTCCTCCACAGTGTCACAATAACTATATTATATCATGTGGCATGCAGTATGGACTCCCCTTCGTATGTGGAAAGCCAAGTTGAAATCAGATCTAAAATGCTGGCATTGTTCAGAAGAAGAAGGCTCCCTAGATCATGTTATTTCATTGTCGGACTATTCGTCACTTCTAGTCCCGCATTTGGACTACTATTAAATATGTAACATCTTGTACGGAGGACATTTCATTTGATATTGTCATCCTTTTTTGCCACATCTATCTGTCCTTCAAAGCTGATAGATGCGATAACTACTGCCATCATGCACATACTCAAGAATTGGAAATCAGCCAATCTGTTAGACTATACTTTTTGGTAGAACTCTCTTTGCCTGTACCAAAGATATGAACAATATGCTTTTGAAAAATGATGTATATCTAAATTATCGTCAAGCTACTCGGGTCCCTCTTCACCTTGGAAATTTATTGATCAGTTTATGCACTCTACTTAGCTGACCAATCCTGTTTCTTTTCTCTTTGTTCTTCCTCTCTCCCTTTCCTCTCTCTTTTTCTTTCCTTTCTTTCTTCCTTTCATTCATTTTTCCTGTTGGTCATGTATATACCTTCTGTTCCCTATATTTTTAATGACTATTCAGTTTGACTTATTACATTCATATTGTTACCTACGAAAGTTCATTTTATACACGAATAGAAGTTCACTGCCTATTTGTATTTTTATTTATGTTCTGTTGTTTATTTGGAAACCTAATAAAAATCTTTTGAACTAAAAAAAAGAAGAAGAATATAGGGGAGGCAGTTTTTAAGGGGGTATGAAGATTTTTTCCCATTATACATCTGCACTTGTTCTCTGTTGATGATTGGTTGTCTGAAAATGTTCCCTACTAATGGAGCTAAAAGTATAATTTTTTTCCACAATGTGCATAATTTTTGTCATACTGAGAGAAGCCATTTTAAGAGATAGGTAAAGATAAAAATTTTTACATCTTTGCAAAATGCTAACCGCTGAAAGAGGCAAGTTTCAAAGTGGAAGTATGAGGAACATGCTTCTGTCACGGGGAGATGCAAGAGGGATGGGCCAGACCAAGCTTCCCTGTCAGGGAGGAAGGGGCCTAACCCTTCTTTCAGGGCCCTGAGATTATACACCTAGAAACATAGAAACATGATGGCAGATAAAGGCCAAATGGCCCATCTAGTCTGCCCATCCGCAGTAACCATTATCTCTTTATCTCTCTGAGAGATCCCACGTGCCTATCCCAGGCCCTTTTGAATTCAGACACCTAAGCTCTTACAGCAGAGAGAGCTACCTGTCAAACACTGCCTCACTTTGCCATAGATGAACTCTCAGCGGGGAAACCAGTCCTCTGTCACAGAAAATCCCAAAGTGGTAAGGGAGGAACCAGTTTGCCTGAGCATAGGACTTGGTGGCCTGCAAGGGCACTTAACATGTGGGTATGGTGCACCAAATCGATCAGTGGGAGATGGTAATGATGCCCTCTCCGAGTGGAAGGAGACATATAGGCAGAGAGGCCCTTTCTCCACCCTGTCTACATACAAAGCAAGGATGCCCCAGGCTAAGGGGCCTGATTAGGTCTGTCCAAGCTACTGGATCTGTTCCTCAGATGCAGTAAGCATACCTACCTCATTCGGACTTCCAGAGCCCTGTTGCCCTTGTGGCCATCCTACAAAGAGGCTCCCCCCTTTGGATACAAAGTGCAAAATCGATCATGGAAGATGGTAAGGATGCCCTCTCTGAGGCAGGGAGGACACTTCTCTGCCCTGTCTTCAAAGAAAGCGGGGTGCCCCAGCCTAAAGGGCCAGCCTAGGTCTTCTCTCCAAGCACATCTACCTCATTCGGACCTCCAGAGCCCTACTGCCCCAGTGGACGTTGGTGGCATTGCACCTGACAAGCACCAGCCAAGAGACAGCTTTTAGGTCAGGCCTCCTAGAAGTCTTGCTTGGATAAGGGGAGAGGGTCTCACACTCTCTAGACTTCTAGGGCCTGTATCCTCTGATGGTCATAGAAAGCCCCAGCTGAAACACAAAAGATTTATAAATCGCTGTGCCTTTTTGGCTCAAAGCAATGCACAAAAATTAAAAACTGACCGTTTTTGGCGAAATTACACAATAGTCAAATTGTAAGAACAGTTCAGGACTTTGTAACACATGTTCTAAAGATGCAAACAGAAATGCAACAATTAAATGTTTTTAAGAGCATCCGAGACACTGGGAAAGGGCTGATGGATGGGTGGTTTGTTGAGGCTCATCCCACCCTTGACAACCCATCATGACAGGATTTAGTGGAAATTTCCTTCCCTAAAGAAGGGGAGCATCACCCTTCCAGCCACAGCAGTCTGGGCTATACGACGCATTGGTCATCCTTCAAAACATGCTGTCGTTCTTGGTCTATTGGGGCTTCTTGCTATGTAAAGTGACCTAGATTGGCCACATTTGGAAAAGGACACTGGGATAGATGGACCATTGGTCTGGCCCAGTATGGCTGTTCTTATGTCCTTTTGAACCAGCAAGCAGGCAGGTGGGTTAAGCTGCTGGCTGGATGCAGGCTGGAGAACTTCACAGCAGGCCCTTAACCCACTTTCCAAGTTTCCAAGTTCATTTAAGATTTGATGAATCGCTTAATAAAATTTCAAAGCAATGTACATAGCTAAAATTAATACAATTTTCGGGGGGACAAACATACCACCTTTGGCCATAAACAAGACTTATGCATAATGAGGAAGAAATACAATATTTAAAGAAAATAAGACAAAAAGGGAATGGACATAAGGGAGGGTAACAATAAATAAAGTCACACCGCAGACCTTAGGGAATAAATCAGTTGAAAGCATCTTTAAAAAGAAAGCCTTTCAACTTACTCTTGAATCGACCCAGAATGCTTTCCTCCCTTAGATGAATGGGGAGAGAGTTCCACAGTTGTGGAGCTGTTACAGAGAAGATGTATTGTCGATGCTTATGAATAACCTTAAGAGAAAGTACTGAAAGTAAATGCTGATCAGCAGACCTAAGGATTCTTGTAGGGGCATAAGGAATTAAGAGCCTATCAATAAAAGTCGGGGTTTTGTGAAGAAGGCATTTAAAGGTTAGTAGACATATTTTATAAGATATTCTGTAATTAACCGGAAGCCAATTTGCTCTTTTGAGATGCAGCGAGACGTGATCAAATTTTTTTGCTTTCATGATAAGTTTTATTGAAACGGTTTGAATAATTTGAAGCCGTCTTATTTCTTTTTTAGCAATTCCCATGAAAAGGGCATTGCAGTAATCAATTTTTGAGATCACCAAAGAATGTATTAGTATATTCAGAGATATAGGTTCTAAGAATTTTGAAAAAGAGCGTATTTTCTGAAAAAGGTGGATTTATGCTGTCATTCCATGAACTAATATGCTCATGGAATGACAGCTTTTGGTCAAAAATTACTCCTAAGATCTTAATAGAGTTGACTGTCTTCAGTGTATTACCCTTGAGGGTAATGGAGAAACTAGAGTTTGGATCGTCTTTCCATGAGAAAAGCATTACCTTTGATTTTACAACATTTAGGGCCAGTCTGTTAGTATCTAGCCATTGGTGTATTTGCTCTAGTTTCTAGTTAATTGCTAAAATGTCATGGGCATTCTCGGAGTCAAATGGATGCGAAAGGTGGATGTCATCAGCATAGGCAAAAGCATTAAACCCAATGGATTGGCAGAGTCATCAGAGAAGCTAGAAAAATGTTACACAGGAGAGGTGATAAAATGGATCCTCTCTCTCCTCCTTACAACCTTACTTTTTGTGGGCTGCACGACTCGTAGCATTAAAACCAGGATAGGGGAGCACATAAGTAGAATACGATCTGGCATACAAGAGGCTCCCCTGGTACTACACTGGCTTAACTATCAGCATGACCCGGCAGATTTGAGAATATCCATATTAGATATAGTTACTAGCACCAGAGGTGGGGACATAGCACACATACTATGGAGAAAGGAGCAAAAATGGATATATTCCCTTAATACACTCCACCCACATGGACTCAACAACGAAATTGAATGGGTTGCCTTCCTTTGAAGGGTATCTTTCTTTTCAGACATTACCTTTTGACATCTCGTTACAGCTCGAATTTGAAAGTTTGAACTTTGTGTAATTCACTCGCTCTGTCTGAGTGTATCATCATTACGTAAAAACACACACAGAGCTCCTCCCCCTCCATTTAAAAGACGGAGTGGTAGGTAGCGTTCTCTGTCAGTTGGAATCATTGTGCAAATCTTGATGAGTGGTATGTAAACTTTTATGTGCATCCTCTCACATGTTTAGCTAAGAAATGTTATAAAGTTTCATAGCAGTATGGTTGAAAGCTTTTAGTCCACAAAGCATAAGTGGTTTTTGAAATTATACTTTGCATTGCAGATAAGATCAAGAATCACAGACATTTAAGCATTTGTTAACTCTACTTTGGATCAAGAACTATGCAAGTCTCTAACTGGGTCTCTTGAAGCAGATGTCGAAACGAGGACATATTAGAATATTTTGGGACCCTTTAGAATATTTTTCAAAAGATAAGTTAAGTTTAACTAGTATTCCAGTGATCTTTTATATGCAAGCTAACGTATAAAACTAATAAGAATGGATATAATCACATATTGAAAAGAAGCTAAGAATACAAATTGAATTTCAAGTCTCAAGAGAGTGACCTTGAATATGAAGTTCACTATGACTTGGCGGTAAACTCTCATCGCAAGAGGGGGTTACCTCTTTTGGAGTTTCACATCTCTGAGCGTATCTAATGAATATAAGATCACTCTCCTGAGACAAGTTTTTCATCGTAGTCAGTTTTTTCTTTATTTTTTCAAATAACTAGATTGTAAGGTTTTCAAAGCAGGGGCTATCTCTTTCATGTTTAGTGTACAGACCTGCGTATGCCCAGGAGCAGATAATTGATTGAAATGTGCACAGGAAAAATGAATCGTTTAGTTTCTCTTGGTGTCAATCAGCCTTGTAATTCGATTCAGAAAACTTTGCTTCCTTCATTTCGTTCTGGGTCCATTAAAATAATAATAATAAGCTTTACTCTTGCATACTGCCCAAACATGAGTTCCGGGCGGTTCACAATCAAGAAGGACAGTACAATCAGTGAATACATGTAAACAAGTCAAGAGAATAATCCTACTACAAATTTATCATACAAATAGGTTTTCAGTAACTTTCTAAAGGCCTGATATGATTGCGTTGGAGAAATCAGAGGACTTAAATTCATTTTTCCTAACTGGAAAGCGAATGTCTTATCTAAGAATCATCTATAGCGACAAGCTTTAGTAGATGGGAACATAAACATGCAGATATTGCGAGTATTTTTATTCGACTTATATACTTTAAATTGGGAGGATAGGTATCCTGGAGCCAGCCCAAAAAGAGCTTTAAAGCAAGAACTGTACAGCTAAATTTAAAGAGAATTTGCGCTTCGTATGGCAACCAATGCAGTTGCCGATAAAAGGGACTCACATGATCATGTTTTTTAATCCAAAGATTAAGCGCACTGCCGTATTCTGTATTATTCGAATGCGATTTAGGGCTCCTAAGGTGCGCTAGTGTTTTAGCGCGTGTGGCATTACTGCGCGCACTAACCCCATGCTATGCACCAAGAACTAATGCCAGCTCAATGCTGGCGTTAGCGCCTAGTGTGCAGCAATACAGTACATGCTAAAACCGCTAGCGCAGCTTAGTAAAAGGAGCCCTTAAAGTTTTCTTATAGGATGCTAAGTAGATAATGTTGCAATAATCAAGAGCAGATAGAACTAGAGATTGGACTAATAATCTAAAAGAAACAAAATCAAAATATTTTTTAATAGCTGTGTCCAAAGGATCACAAAGCATTTTTTTATCATAAAATCAGTATGATTGTCTAATGTTAAGTAGCGATCTAATGTCACCCCTAAGATCTTAATTGAGCTTACAATTGTTCACCCTAACGGTAGGACATTCCATCCATTTTTATTGAATTTTTTAAAACTTATTAGCAGGCATCTGCCACAGAGGCAATAGTATTCCAAGACTCAAGAGTGCCATGACAACCTCACAGCAGCAAAAGAGGGTCAAAGGGCCTCAACACTGACATGAAAACTCCAAGCCACTACAAGAGATACAAAGAGGTGCTAGTCTTGGATAAACACCAGGAGAGGGATAAAGCAGCACCAACATTGGTGGTTGTACCCCTAAACATTGCAGACAAAAGGCGTGGCACGTTAGGGAACCCTGACTGGGACATAAGGAGCTACAGATGAACACAAACCAAAGTGCAGTTTAAAGGTAAAGTTTAATAAGACTTAACATTTCATAAACAGTAAGGTTTAAACCACTCCTAGGCCCATATTTTAGAAGTCATATTCACAATTTACAGGTGTATATTACTTACCCATGTAAAACCTGATTTTAGCAAACTGGTAAAAGTTACCAGAAGTGGGGTTACAAATAACAGAGATAAAGTCTATAAAAGTTTGGAGGGGTAAATTTGGGCTGCTTTTATTTTGAAAGTTTGGTCAGTGGAAAGGAACTATATAATTTTTTCCATAACTAAGTTGTTTTTCGTGTTCTACAGCCTAAAAACTTAATTACTTTTTTATTGATAAATGTGTTAAAAGATATAATATGTCCATATCTGTGGCTAACTTTGCAGATTTATACAGTTTATATCCCTCTAAATAAGCTAAATATATCACCTTTTCACATATAGTTATTCCACGTCAAGTAAGAACATAAGAACATAAGAAGTTGCCTCCGCTGAGTCAGACCAGAAGTCCATCCTGCCCAGCGGTCCGCTCCCGCGGCGGCCCATCAGGCCTAATTGCCTGAACAGTGTCCATGACTAATTTTGTAACTGCCTCTGATCCTCTAATTTTATCCCTATTACCTACCTCTACTCTTATCTGTACCCCTCAATCCCTTTGTCCTCCAGGTACCTGTCCAGACCCTCTTTGAAGCCCTGTAGTGTGCTTCTGCTTATCACATCCTCCGGTAGCGCGTTCCATGTATCCACCACCCTCTGAGTGAAAAAGAACTTCCTGGCGTTTGTTCTAAACCTTTCCCCTTTCAGTTTCTCCGAGTGCCCCCTTGTGCTTGTGGTTCCCCGTAATTTGAAAAATCTGTCCATGTCCACTCTTTCTATGCCCTTCATGATCTTGAAGGTTTCTATCATGTCTCCTCTAAGTCTCCGCTTTTCCAGGGAGAAAAGCCCCAACTTCTTCAGTCTGTCAGTATATGAGAGGTCTTCCATACCCTTTATTAGCTTAGTTGCTCTTCTCTGGACTCTCTCAAGTACCGCCATGTCCTTCTTGAGATACGGCGACCAGTACTGGACACAGTACTCCAGGTGCGGGCGCACCATTGCACGATACAGTGGCAGGATTACTTCCTTCGTCCTGGTTGTGATACCCTTCTTAATGATGCCCAACATTCTGTTCGCCTTCCTTGAGGCTGTGGCGCACTGTGCTGACGCTTTCAATGATGTGTCTACCATCACTCCCAGGTCTCTTTCAAGGTTACTCACCCCTAGCGGTGATACCCCCATTTTTTAAGTGAACATCGGGTTCTTTTTCCCTACATGCATGACCTTGCATTTTCCTATGTTGAAGCTCATTTGCCACTTTTCAGCCCACTCTTCCAGCGTTGTCAGATCTTTTTGGAGGTCTTCGCAGTCCTCCATGGTTTTGACCCTGCTGTATAGTTTAGTGTCATCTGCAAATTTAATAACCTCACATTTCGTTCCCGCCTCCAGGTCGTTGATAAATACATTGAACAGGAGCGGTCCCAGCACTGACCCCTGCGGAACTCCGCTCGTGACCCATTGCCAGTCTGAGTAATGGCCTTTTATTCCAACCCTCTATTTCCTGTCCGCCAGCCAGTTTTTGATCCATCGGTGGACCTCCCCTTGCACCCCGTGGTTCCATAGCTTCCTTAGCAGTCTTTCATGTGGTACCTTGTCGAAGGCTTTTTGGAAGTCAAGGTAAATGATGTCTATAGATTCCCCTTTATCCACCTGGCTGCTTACCCCCTCAAAGAAGTATAATAAGTTAGTGAGGCATGACCTGCCTTTGCAGAAGCCATGCTGGCTCGGCTTTAGTTGCCCAGTGTTTTCGATGTGTTCCCAGATGCAGTCTTTAATCAGCGCTTCCATCATCTTTCCCGGGACCGAGGTCAAGCTCACCGGCCTGTAGTTTCCTGGGTCTCCCCTTGAGCCTTTCTTGAAGATGGGTGTGACATTTGCTATTTTCCGGTCTTCCGGAATCTCTCCAGTTTTTAAGGATAGGTTGCATATTTGTCGAAGTGGCTCAGCTATTTCGTTCCTTAGTTCCTTGAGTACCCTTGGGTGAATGCTGTCCGGACCAGGCGATTTGTCGCTCTTTAGCCTGTCTATCTGTCTAAGGACATCCACTTTGCTCACCTCCAGTTGGACCAGATTTTCATCCTGATCTCCTTGGGTTCCGGAATGTTGGTTGTGTCCTCTCTCGTGAAGACTGACGTGAAGAACTCGTTTAACCTGTCAGCTATCTATTTTTCCTCTTTTACCACTCCCTTTCTGTCTCCATCATCCAAGGGTCCCACTTCCTCTCTTGCCGGTTGCTTCCCCTTGACATACCTGAAGAATGATTTGAAGTTTGTTGCTTCCCCCGCCAGTCTCTCTTCATATTCTCTTTTTGCTTTCTTAACCACTCGGTGGCACTCCTTTTGGTGTTTTTTATGTTCTTTTTGGTTGTCCTCTGATCGATCCTTTTTCCATTTTTTGAAAGATGCCTTCTTGTCATTTATCGCCTTTTTCACTGCATTTGTTATCCACACTAACTTTTTAGTTCTATTCTTCTTGCATCCTTTCCTGAACTTGGGGACGCACAGGGTCTGTGCTTTGTGCACCGTGTCCTTAAGTAGGGTCCAGGCTTTTTCTACAGACTCCATCTTCCTTGCGGTGTTGTTGAGTTTCTTTCCCACCATTTTCCTCATGGCATCATAATTCCCTTTTTTGAAGTTGAGTGCTGTCGTTGTAGTTCTATTCACCTTTGTAGATCCAATTTCTAGCCTGTACTAGATCATGTTGTGGTCGCTGTTTCCTAGTGGGGCTAGTACCGCCACCTCCTTGGCGGGTCCCCCTAGTCCGTTGAAGATTAGGTCAAGAGTTGCATCCCCCCGTGTTGGTTCTGTGACCAGCTGTTCCATAAAACAGTCCCTTGTGACCTCCAGGAATGCAGTCTCCCTCATGCAGTTTGAGTGCCCGATACTCCAGTCTATTCCCGGGTAGTTGAAGTCCCCCATCACCACCACACTTCCGCTTTTGCATATTTGCCTCATTTCAGCCTCCAGATCCTGGTCGGTTTCTTCCGTTTGTCCAGGTGGGCGATAGTACAGACCTAATTTTATGTCTGCTCCAGAACCTCCGGATAGCTTAACCCATAGTGATTCCAAGTCATCCGCCCTTACTGCTGTTTCCATCCTGGTTGAAGGTATGGAATCCTTTATATATAGCGCTATTCCTCCACCCTTTTTGTGTGGCCTATCTCTCCTGTAGAGTTTGAACCCTGGCAAAGCCACATCCCATTCATTCTCATCGGTCCACCATGTTTCTGTGACTCCAATTATGTCTAGGCCCTTTTTGCTGGCTAAGACTTCCAGCTCTCCCATTTTAGCCCTTAGGCTCCTAGCATTAGTGTATAGGCAGTGTAAGGTTGTTCGCCTTTCTTGCTGGTTTTCCTTGAGGGTTGGCACTCCTGGCGACCCCCTCATGGGTTGCCAGTCCCCAAGCCTCGTCCCGGACATCCTCCTCCTGTGGGGTGTCTGTTTTGTCCTTAGCCCGTTTCCCCATTTTTGGTTCAACATCCTTGGCCCTGGTGCTCTGCATTGCGTCCTTAGGTCCTTTACCCAAAAATTCCCACTCAGTCCTCTGCATTGCGTCCTTAGGTCCTTTTCCCAAAAATTCCCACTCAGTCCTGATCCCTTTTTTACAATCTCCTTGCTCAGTGTCCTTGGCCCCCTGTATTGTATCCTTAGGTCCTTCTTCAAAAAATTCCCACTCAGTTCCGAGCCCTCTTTTACAATGTCCTTGCTCAGTATCTTTATTTGATACTTTTGTCTGATGTGTCAGTTCGACTGTCGGCTTTCCCCTCTTCCTTGATACTTAAAGCCAAATCTATGACGCTCTGGACGTTGCGTGCCAGCATCCTTGTCCCAGTCGTGCTCAGATGCAGTCCGTCTCTCCTGTAGAGCTTATTCTTTCCCAAGAAAGTTGTCCAGTTCCAAATAAAAAGGAAACCCTCCTCTTCGCACCATCTCCTGAGCCAACCATTTATTGCTTGTAGTTCACTCTGCCTCCTTGTGTCCGCTCTCGGTACTGGCAGGATCTCCGAGAAGGCTATCTTCCTTGCCCTCAGTTTCAGTCTCCTCCCCAGGATCCTGAACTGATCAGTTAGCGCAGTCCTGTTGTAGTTTCTCCTGCTGACGTCGTTGGTTCCTACATGGATTACTACAGCTGTCTCCTCCATCTCAGCCCCTTCCAGGATCCTCTCGATTCTGTCGATGACGTCCTTCGTTCTGGCCCCCGGGAGACATGTCACTAGTCGGTCTTCTCTTCCTCCAGCTATGTGACTGTCCACTCCTCTCAGGATTGAGTCTCCCACTACGATAGCAGATCTCCCCTTCCTCAGCTGTCTCTCTGGTCTCAGGTCTGTGTCAGTGGCGCAGTCCTCCAGTCCTTCCCCCGGGTTCTGTTGGGTCATCTCCTCACCTGCCTGTCCAGATACTCCGCAAGGTCCTACTCCTATGGTGTCTGGTGGGTTAGGTCGTCCGACTGTTGGTTCTTCTCTGAGGTGTTGGTGGTCCTGTGCCTCCACCATCCTGCAGGCCTCTTCGATGAATTTCTCGAGCTCTCTAAGCTGTTCTGTGATGTTGTCCTCTCTGGTGGTGTCCTCGGTTGTCCAGCACTGTTCCTCCATAGTGCACAGTCCCTCCAGTTCCTGTACTCGAACCTGCAGTCTCCCGACCTCCTTCTTTAGGCTATCCAGTTCCTGACATCGACTGCATATGTACGCCTGCCTCCCGGAGGGGAGGTAGTCATACATATGACATTCGATGCAGAATACTGGGTAGCTCCCCTGGGTAGCCTCCATTTCTTTGTCCTTGCTCCTCGTTGATTGGGAGTGGCGCCTGGCGTGCAGCTGGCTGAAAAAGTAGAGAGAGAGAAAAGAATGAGAAGAGAAGAAAATTTTTTTTTTTTTTTTGAAGTTTTTTAGAAGTTAGATTTGCTGCTGGACTGCCTGGGCTCCTTCTCAAAGCTCCTTCGCAAAGGCGCTCTCGCTAAGGCGAGCGCCTTTGCCGCTCGCCGAACGGCTGGGCGCCGTTGGCTCCCTTCTTCTTAAAGGGGAGCTCGGGCGCCGACATGACCTGTGATGCGGTGGGGGTGGACGGAGCTACCTCTCGCCGCGACCCCGGTTCCTCCTGCCTGCTCTGCCTTCCTCCCCTGGCTTCCTCCTCGTGGCTTCCTCCTCCTGCCCTCTGCTGCCGCTGAAAAAGGAAAAAAAAAAGAAAGGACACTGCACCCGCCAAGGTCTGCTTCGTGCCCTGGCTTCCCTTCTTCTTAAAGGGGAGCCCGGGCGCCGACGCGACCTGTGACACGGTGGGGGTGGGCGGAGCTACCTCTCGCCGTGACCCCGGTTCCTCCTGCCTGCTCTGCCTTCCTCCCCTGGCTTCCTCCTCATGGCTTCCTCCTCCTGCCCTCTGCTGCTGCTGAAAAAGGAAAAAAAAAAGAAAGGACACTGCACCCGCCAAGGTCTGCTTCGTGCCCTGGCTTCCCTTCTTCTTAAAGGGGAGCCCGGGCGCCGACGTGACCTGTGACGCAGTGGGGGTGGGTGGAGCTACCTCTCGCCATGACCCCGGTTCTTCCTGCCTGCTCTGCCTTCCTCCCCTGGCTTCCTCCTCGTGGCTTCCTCCTCATGCCCTCTGCTGCCGCTGAAAAAGGAAAAAAAAGAAAGGACACTGCACCCGCTGAGGTCTGCTTCATGCCCTGGCTTCCCTTCTTCTTAAAGGGGAGCCCGGGCGCCGACGCGACCTGTGATGCAGTGGGGGTAGGCGGAGCTACCTCTCACCGCGACCCCGGTTCCTCCTGCCTGCTCTGCCTTCCTCCCCTGGCTTCCTCCTCGTGGCTTCCTCCTCCTGCCCTCTGCTGCCGCTGAAAAAGGAAAAAAAAAGAAAGGACACTGTACCCGCTGAGGTCTGCTTCGTGCCCTGGCTTCCCTTCTTCTTAAAGGGGAGTCCGGGCTCCGACGCGACCTGTGACGCAGTGGGGGTGGGCGGAGCTACCTCTCGCCGCGACCCCGGTTCCTCCTGCCTGCTCTGCCTTCCTCCCCTGGCTTCCTCCTCATGGCTTCCTCCTCCTGCCCACGACCATCTCAGAAATTGATGAAATTTTTCAGGGACCTCTAATGAAGATATCCAGAGTCTGGGGACATGGTCTCAACTAGATCCAGAATTAGGGAAATAATTTAGGCCACTTCCGTGGAAGATGTTGAGTGCGGTCCCTCTTTGAAACTAGACCAGATGAAATGGAATTACCCATGCATATGTGTAGATATTTACTACATGTACATTGCAAACGGATGTGTTTTGGGCAGAACCAAAATGTACACACAATCCTCATTTCAGAAAGGAAATACATATATATCAACCTGGGGAATTACTGCTGTTTCCTGGCACATGAATGATTATGGGATATATCCTCCTTAAGCAAAACTCATTTTTTAATTTTTCCCTCCAGACTGAAACCAATTAAAAATTGAAGCCTTTGTGATGAATTAATAGCATTCACATGTGTTGGTTGTAAAAAATACCATATTATATATGTCAGCACTTACATGTATAAGCTACCAAATTTCCGTTCTAATGTTTTCCATATATATAATGTGATATGAATGCTCCCAGGAAAAAATGTGTCATTCCTTTTTTTTCTACAAACCAATTTTGTGAATCACAAGGCTGCTACGTTGGAAGAACCTTTTCTAAAATACTACAGAAATTGTACAAGTCCACACCTAGACGTGTCAATTCCACTTCTTATGTTCCGTCTAAAATAGGTGTTCAAGTCTTTAGCTTAAAAGGGAAATTTAAGCAGTGCTCATACTTGCAACTGTCCATAAAGAGAAATGCAAGGCATGCAGGAATATAAGAAAGCAAAAGCAAGCTGGAAATTGGATAAACAGCAGCACAAGATGCAAAGTAGCAAGTAATCCAATACAATGGCCCAGCAAAGAATCAGCAAGAAGCAGGGGAGACATACTTCACGCACACTATGTGTGTTCCTGATGGGCTAATCAGAAAACTCAAGGCACAGGCCCAGCTATAACAAGCCATGATCAGACTGGCTCTGTATTCCAATGTATGCTTTCTTCCTGCTGGCCCTGGCAGAATATCTCCTTCCTATCCGCCTATACTGGAGCCTTATAATCAAGCTAGTATTTGTATTTTTCACAGATGGTTTTTGGATATCCTGGAGATGGAGCTGAAATGGGCCTTAGACAAGAAAAGAAAGCCTTAGACAAGCCTTGAACTGGAACTAGAGAAACTGAAGTCATCAGTGCTGCGATCTTTGGAGCTTCAGTCAGGTTAAAGTCTCTGAAATTAGGGCTGAAGATAGGCATTGTTGGGACAGCTGGACTAGAGAGAGAAGCCAGAGTCAAGCCAGGATCAAGAGTCTGTAGAGGTCATTACTGGGATCTCTGGAGTGCAGACTCCAGTGGAGTAAAGTCTCTGATGAAGCAGGAAACAGACTCTAGAAAGTGTCACACCCCTAGCCTTAAAGCTCGGTTTGTGCCAGGCAGGGGTTTGTCTAAACCTATCCCAGCCCTGAGAAGGGCTGATCAATGTGACAAGCCAGAGGGAGAGAATAGGGAAGGTGGTTCATTTCCCTTTAAATCTCAGTTAGCTGAGCTCCAGGGAGTGGAGGATGCTGAGCGTAACAGCCTAGAACAGCCTGAGATCACTCCCACTTCACCTACTAACTCTCAGCTGCAGAAGTTGATTGCTGCTCCTAAGAGAGTTAGGCAAAAGCTGCAGGCTGGCCCTCCCCCTCAGAGAACTGGGCGTGCCCGGCTAAACGTAATAGAAGCTGCTCTGAGGGGAAGGAAGGCAGTCTGCCCTGAGCCAGCTCAGGAAGGAGGTGTCCAGGACAATGCTCCTGACCCTCACTGCTCTACTGACGTGGAGATGTTAGATTTTGATCCTGACCCTGGGACTAACCAGCCAGCAGAGCTTGAACCTATGGATTGCCAGGAATCTGCTGATATTCCTGAAGGTATGCCTATGGAAGAATAATAGGTTACATGTTTGTGGGACTTTTTTTTTGTCTTCCTGCTCAGGTGAGCAAATTGTTTAGACTGCTTCTCAGCAGCTGTTTGCAGTTGAGGGAAGAAGGAGAGCAGTGCTGAACTTCTCCCTTTAAGGGAGCCTGAAAGAAAAAAAAAACGTTTTTTTTTCATTGAAGAAATCTGCACTGTTAAGTTTATTTTGTGTTTTGAATGCTGAAGAATGAGGAAGTAAGTTTGGGGAGAATCCACTGTACAACTGGATGGGTTTGTGGGGCCATTTGGGCATTCTGTTATAACAGAGATATTTTTGTGGATTCGCTTACTCCCCTCCCCCACCAACTCCTTTGGAGCTGGCTGGGGCCAAGCCTACTTACCTCTCAGGCTTGGACACAGCACTACAGGCAGTGCTAATAGCAGTCGTAGCTAACTGTCTGACTTTAAAGATTACAACATTGTTTTGGAGAGTTATCTCTCGGCATCTGACAGCAAGTATTTTGCAATGTGTTTTATGTTACTTACCTGGATAAAGGTGAGAGCTGAGTCTTATTTATTTTTTCATCAGCTCTGTTTTGTTTTGGGAACTTATGTTGATTATTTGGAGTCTGGACTGACTGGAAGTTGGCTCCCAATATAAGCCCGCAATAAAGTGATTGTTGGCATGAACTATAAACTGACTCTTTTGGATTTTTGTTTCATGCTTTATGAATGAACATTGAGACCAGCAGGACTTCCAACTTTATGGAAGCACGTCAGAGGTGAGCTATAGTGTGCAATGGCCGGAGCCTAACTTATCCACAGGCGCCGGCGTCGCCACAAAAGTCAAGAGCAGACCCTCTGATACATGAGTTTTTGAATCCAGAACTGGTATATTTGAAACAAGAATCCCTAGAGCCAGAGCTGAATTCACAATAGCTGAAGTCTGCCAAACAGGAGTCCTTGAAGCAAGACTGGAGTCACAGAAGTTGGCGTAAAGACTAGGGTTTTGGCCAGGAGCTGATTTTTTTAAACACAAACATAGTCTTTTCCCTTTTCTCCAACTTCTTGAACATGGAACAAATGAATAACAGACCTAAATTTACGAGGGAGTGCTAAATCATTCTCAGTCCAACCAAGAAGATCAATGATCTGAATTCATTAGAACCCTAGGGCCTTAACAATCAGATAGAGTGACATACATTTTTTATAATTCTATTGTTTGTATTTTCCGCTTGTTCATGTAGAACGGAACGTGCATAAAAATATTTCTCTTAAGTTTCACTTCAATGCTCATTGCACTTTCGCTTTAAATTTCCACGGGTCCTCATCTTTCAGAGAGTTATTTCCTTGTCAGCAACTGTTGTCAAAACACATAAAGTTATTAAGTTTGTTTCAATTATTATTATATCAGCAGATTGTTAATTTTTGATTGGTCAGTTCTTCTCGGCGTTCTGTTTAAATTCAGACACCATTTTGTTTATGTAATGAGAGCTTGGCAGCAGCAATCCATCAACAGGCAAGTTGTACTTTCTGACTCTGCTCATTGTCAAGATTTAATTCATTGAAATAAGAGTCAATGATTTATCAAATAAGCTATGGGTATAATGCTTTTCTTTTCTCTCTCTTTTATCTTTAAAGATTTCTGAGCAACTTCCATTGTCACTGTCAAAACGAAGTTTTAGCACTTCTCCTGAAGAAGCCCATTGGTGTGAAATGGATTTGGCCTCCGTCGAGTTTAAAAAGATAAGTGCTTCATACAGTTTTATCAGAGTGCCAGATTACTGATGGTTGCCTGCTCTTTATTTAAAATTTAGGAGAAATAGATATTGCTACCACAAAACAAGAATGGATAGAAACCTCAAAATAGTGAATGACAAATATACATAAACAGGTTTCCACACACAACTATAATTGACTAAACAAGGTGGCTTTTGAAAGTTGCTGGCTTGAGTGTTCGCCATTCAGTGGAAAAATTTTTCAATGGTTTCGGTTCATAGATGATGTTTTTGCATTATGGAAAGGCACTGAAAACAAGAGCTTGAACAATTTTGCGTATGGCTGAATTCTTGTGACGATTGTTTGAAGTTCACTGAATCATTCGTGTTCTTTTATCGTGTATCTTGATGTACAAGTCATTCAAATTGAGGACAGTTTTATTACCGACCTACATGTGAAACCAACTGATAGAAACACCATTTTAGAGTACACAAGTTGTCATCCATTAACGTTAAGGAACAATTTACCTTTTTCTCAATTCCTCCGTATCAGAAGGAATTGTTCGACCATTGGTGGATACAAAATACAAGCTAAACATTTGTTCACAAAATTGACCGAATGTGGATATCCACACAATGTATTAATTTCGTGCACATAAACGAGCAAGGTATTACAATCGTGAACTATTATTGAACAAAAACAAACCACATGACATTAAAGGCACATTACAGTCGTGTGTGGTCCGGTTTAGTGCACATGGTAATATCCCTGCTAATATCTTAAGAAATAATTGGAAAATAATACAAACCCATCCAACGTTTCAAGATGTATCTTTAAGGATTGCCTTTTCCCGAGAAAAAAATTTAAAGGACATTCTCAGTCCATCCATGTATCGCAGCATTCCAACTACTAGAAAAATATTTTACAAAAAGGTTTTTTAAAATGCGGTTCATGCAGCATATGTGCCTTTACTCAACAGGGAAACACCTTTGTCAATCCAGTGGATATGAGAGTCTACCACATCAATCATTTTCTGATGTGCAATACAGATTACGTCATCTATTTGATAATCTGCCCATGCGCAAAAGTGTATGTAGGCAAATCAATACGGCCTTTCAAATTAAGAATGAGCGAACACAAATCAAATTTAAAGTTAAAGAAAGTCAGTGCTCCTTTAATAGAACATTGTCTAGAGTTTCAACATGACTTTAAATAGTTAAAATGTTTATGCATTGATGAAGAGATAAAACATGAACGGGGTGGGGGGTGGGGTGACAGGTGACCATCAAATTAAGTTATTGCAGCGAGAAGCCCATTGGATGTTTCAGCTCCAATACTTTAAAACCTTTTGGTCTTAATAGCAGCGTGGGATGGATTTCTTTCTTTTAATCTATATAATAAAATGCTAGCCCGCGCATGTGCACTCGCGACAACCGTGTTCCCTGATCCCTTTTCTGTCGGGATGTGGCCGTACGAATGCGCATGCATGCGTATTACCTCACAACTGCCTCCCTATTCTCCACCTAGCGTTGCTTTCAAAGGGCCCGGTGAAGGTCAGAGAAGGCGGCGAGCTCTTACACCAACAGCAGCGCCACTGCAATCGGGAAAGCACAGCACAGCCGGCGACTCCCCCCTCCCGCCCTCACTCACTGCCAAAACCACCACCTCCTCCTTCTCGCCGGCTCACCCGCTTTTAAATGAAGAGAACGCTGGCTTTGCTGGCTTCTGTCCACTGCGGGCCGCCCTCTCTGACTAATTCCTCTTTCCGCTAGGGTTGGCCGCAGTGGATAGAAGACGCCGAAGCTAGCGGCTGTAACCGCCGATATCCGTTCCTCCAGCGGAGGGGGGGTGGTGTCTGGGAGGAGAGGGATCGCAGCCACTCAGTGCCCCCACCGAGGAGCCCAGCAACTTTCTGCTGCCCGGGACCCGACTCATTTGCCGCCCCCCCTCTTCCCTTACCGTGGGCCCGACTGGCGATTTAAGCAGCGTGTCCAGCAGTCTTCACACGCTGCTTCGGGCCCTTCTACTGCCCTGATTTGCTCCGGACGTGCCACAGTAAATCAGGGCAGTAGAAGCACCCGAAGCAGCATGTGAAGACTGCTGCACATGCTGCTTGAATTGCCATGTGTAGTCGGGCCTGCAGGAAGGGAAGGGGGGGGGCGGCAAAGGACTCGGGCCCGCATTTGTAGTCGCGACTGTGGGAAGGGAAATGGGGTAGAGGAAACGCTAATGCAGGCACAGGGAACTGGTGTGGGGGGAGGGAAATGGAAGGGGGAGGGAATGCTGCTTTGGACAGACAAACAGAGGGAGGAAGGGAGACAGAAAGAAAAGAAGAAAGACACAGGGGCAGGTGCACAGGGAACTGGTGTGGGGGAAGGGAAATGGAGGGGGAGGGAATGCTGCTTTGGACAGACAGACATAGGGAGGAAGGGAAATAGAAAGAAAACAAGAAAGACACAGGGGCAGGTACACAGGGAACTGGTGTGGGGGGAGGGAAATGGAGGGGGAGGGAATGCTGCTTCCACAGACAGACAGAGGGAGGAAGGGAGAAAGAAAAGAAGACACAGGAGCAGGTGCACTGGGAACTGGTGTGGGGGAAGGGAAATGGAGGGGAGGGAATGCTGCTTCGGACAGACAGACAGAGTGAGGAAGGAGACAGAAAGAAAAGAAGAAAGACACAGGGGCAGGGAGATATACAGAAAGACAAACAGACAAAGGGGGCCAGGGACAGAGACAGACAAAAAGAAAGACAGCGGGAGTCGTGTCAGGAGGGGTGTGGGATGTGGCAGAAGGAACTTTTCCAATGGGTGCAACTGGGCGACTGTCGGGAACCTCTGATCAGGGGCAGAGCAAGGTAAGTATATCATAGGGATAAGAAGGAGGGAGAAGGTGAGAGAAAAAGGAAGGGATGCCTACTGGGGGAGTGACAGGAAAGAGGTGCTGATGGACAGGGGGGAGGTAAAACAAAGGGAGAAGGGCTGCTGCTGCATAAGGAGAGCAGTGAAGGGTTGGTGGTGGACACAGGGGAGGTAAAAGGAAGGGAGAATGGACAGGGCGAGCAGGCAAGGGGTGGTGATGGACAGTCAAGGAAAAAGAAAGACAGAAAGAAAGAAAGTGGCTAAGGAGAGAGAAAGAAAGAAATAAAGAGAGACACACACACATATATTCTAGAACCCATTAATGTAACGGGCTATAAGACTAGTTTTTAATAACAATCTATGTTCCCGCTCCAAATAAATTCTTTTGAGTAGCAACAGCTGTTATTGTGAAGTCATTTTGGTCATCTATAAATGCGCATGTGTGGCGTTCATCTAGACCCGGCGCCATTTTTTTGATATGCTAGAAAGTTAAACTGAACGCAGTGAGTATTATTTCGGTTTATTGTTTTTAACAACTGTATTTAAATTGCTTTAATACATGCTTTGGCATTTTTTCTTTCTCTTGTTTTGTAGTTTGTTTGTTTTTAAAAGTCCCCCAACGAAGCCAGAATCCTGTCAAGTTTCAAGTTTATTTTTGACTTATTGCATCGCTTAAGCGATTTACAGATAAAAAAAGATACATCAGATTAATTATAAAAAGACACATAAATTTAACACATTATCATACAAAGTAATAAATAAAGTCATACAAACTAACAGACACATGGGGAAAGAAAAGGTAGAACTACAATCGTATATATTAAAGAAAACATAAATGGTAAAAATACAACAGGTAGGGGAAATAACAGGGAATTAAAAAGATAAAAAAGGAAAAATTTTATAATAATCCTTAATTAAGCTCACAAATTAAATGCATCTTTAAAAAGTCTTTCTGTCTTTGTCTTTAAGCTGCTTTTAAACTGTTTCAGATCATTTTCTACTCTAAGATACTAGGGCAAACTGTTCCATATTTGTGGGGCTATTACAGAAAAAATGTCAGTGCGACGAGTTCCAATGACTTTTAGTGATGGAACTGTTAGAAGTTTTTGATCAGTGGATCTTAAAGAGCATGATGTACTGTGTGGAATGAGTAATCTATTGATAAATTGGGGTTCATTTGTAGTCAATGTTTTAAAAACTAAAAGTAAGATTTTATAAGTAATGCGATGGGCAATAGGAAGCCAATGTGACTCAATCAAGAGCGGTGTAACATGGTCAAATTTTTTGCGGTTGTGTATTAATTTGATAGCCGTATTTTGAACTATTTGAAGACGTTTTTTCTCTTTTTGGGTGACATTTATTAATAAAGAGTTACAGTAATCAAGTTTTGAAATAATTAATGAATGGATCAGTATGTTTAGTGATTTTGGCTCTAAAAATTTGGCAATTGAGCGGATCATACGCAATTTGAAAAAACATGTTCTAACAGTGTTGGTAATGTGTTCATGGAAAGATAACCTATCATCTATTGTAACACCTAATATTTTTAGGGATCTTACTGAATTTAATTGAATGTTATCTAGAGTAAACGGAGCATTTAAGTTTATATCTTTTTTCCAAGGGAAAAATAGTCAGTAGTATAATGGGTACACCTCATGTCAAACTGATTGACAGGTGAGATAAGATAAGGATCGACCAATCAGCGTTCACTTCCGGGTTAAGCCCCGCCCATTGTCCCGCCCTAGTCTCCGCCCATGGCCCCGCCCCCACCCATGGCCCCGCCCTAGTCTCCGCCCATGGCCCCGCCCCTCCCATAGGAATGAATGGTGGTAGCCCCGCCCATGGCCACACCCCCCGCCCATGGCCCCACCCCACCCTTCGCCTAAGCCCCGCCCCTCCCATAGGAATGAATGGTGGTAGCCCCGCCCATGGCCACACACCCCACCCATGGCCCCACCCCTCAAGCCCCGCCCCCGCCCCTGTCCCCACCCCTCAAGCCATGCCCCCACCCATGACCCCGCCCCCTCATGTCCCGCCCCCGGAAATGCACTTTTGATGACATCACCGGAAATGGGGGCGTGTTTAACCCCGAAAATACGCTTTCTGATGACATCACCGGAAATGGGAGTGCCTGCCCCCTACCGGAAATGCGCTTTTCTGATGACATAGGTGGAAATTGGGTAAATGACGCGGCGGAAATGCGCTTTTCTGAACACGTAGGCAGAAATAGGGAAACAGACTTAGTCAAAACCCCCACCCAGAATGCCTCCATGTCAATCACCGCCACTTCCCTACAAAAAAAACCAAACATACAGAAATAAATTTTCCTTTTTAAAACACATGAACACATACAGCTTCATAAACCCCTTCAACGACCTCTGGTAATAAAAAGTGCGTGTGTGTCTCTCTCTCTCTTACCGTGAAAGATCCTGGCTTTTCCAACATGTCTGTTGCTTCGGCTTCAGCAGCGGCTTCATAAAATTCAATATCTGAAGCATTATCCTCTGGTAGTTCATAGCCTACATCTTCATTTTCTATGTCTGAATCATATAGCTTTTGAGCATCTGGAAACTCTTGTATTTCAGAATCTGTTAATTCGTGCGTATGCTCCCCGGTATCTGCCGTCAAGTCAATCGGTTTTTCAGACGGTGAGTAACCCTCTTTCTCCGCATTACAGTCTTTAAGAAAGTTACGAGGCCTCTTGGTAGGCCTTTTTTCAGTTACCTGCGTGTTAAAGGGATCCATATTTTCTTTGTCTGATTCGTACAGTTTTTCGGTCTTTGGGTAACCCTCTTTTTCTACATCACGATCTTTAAGAAAGTAACTCAATCTACGAGCCTTCGTGACAGACATTGAATTCCTACTGAAAAGGATGTTAAAAGCTAATGCAACTTTTCTCGTTTGTTTCTGCCCCTACTCTGTTTTAAAAAGCAGGAAAGATTTTGTGAATGCCTTTTGTTTTGTGCTCTGCTCTATCTGTGAGCTCTTAAACCCCACTTCATTTCCGGGTGGGGGTTTTGACTAAGTCTGTTTCCGCCTACGTGTTCAGAAAAGCGCATATCCGTCGCTTCATTTACCCAATTTCCGCCTATGTCATCAGAAAAGCGCATTTCCTGTCGGGGCAGGCACTCCCTTTTCCTGTGATGTCACCAGAAAGCGTATTTCCGGGGGTGTTACCTGTCAGGGTGGGGGTTAAACTTATGTTTCCTTTGTGCCGTACGTGTGCCGCTGCGCGGCAACCGGAAACGCGTGCCCATACGGATGTACACCATAGCCTGTAGGACGTCTTGGTAAGTAAAGGTATTATGGATTTTAAAGTCCTGTTAAATCTTTCCACTACAGCTGCTTTAACATCATTATGGGTCACAAAATTCTTTACCCTTGTCTGTTTGAAGTTTTTCAGATGTACGCCCTAAATTAAATATTGTTTCAAAGGCTTCGGTAACTTCACGACCGGTTTTTGTTTTTAAAGAAACGACCCGTGCATATTTTGACAGGTTATCTATTACCGTTAAGATGTATTTGTAACCGTTGTTATAAGGGGGGCAAAGGCTGACATGTTGACTAAGTCACTTTGCCACTGTCTGTTGTTTTATTTCTTTTTAAATGGATACTACCCGGTCTGTGTAAATTGTATGCGTTTTGACCGGTGACCCAATCCACCACATCTTTTCTCCGGGCTGTTATATCACTCTTTTTAGCCGCTTGAAGTAGAGGGTTAATGCCTCCATAGCTTCCTGCCGCGTGTGGATCATAATAAATTTGCTTCAATAAAGACTTTTGCCTTTTTTAACAGAGCCCTGTTAGGTGACATCTGCTTTTGTGGGTTTTTTTTTTTTCAGATTGTTAAGACAACAGTAGGGGCCGGGACAAGTTCAGACATGTTTAAACACACTTCCACATCTCTCCCCTTGGTTTTATCAGGGGGAGGGGTGTTGCAAGGGTCTTATCAGCTGTTACCATGACAATAGGGGAGCTGACCCATTAACCATTAGCTCAGAATTCCTACTGAAAAGGGTGTTAAAAGCAAATGCAACTTTTTTTTTTTCTCGTTTGTTTCTGCCCCTACTCAGGAAAGATTTTGTGAATGCCTTTTGTTTTGTGATCTGCTCTATCTGTGAGCTCTTAAACCCTGTCTTTTAACTAAAAACTGTTAAAATAAAGACGCTTCTTTTCTGGGTGGGGGTTTTGACTAAGTCTGTTTCCCTATTTCCGCCTACGTGTTCAGAAAAGCGCATTTCCGCCGCGTCATTTACCCTACTTCCGCCTACGTGTTCAGAAAAGCGCATTTCCGCCGCGTCATTTACCCAATTTCCGCCTATGTCATCAGAAAAGCGCATTTCCGGTAGGGGGCAGGCACTCCCATTTCCGGTGATGTCATCAGAAAGCGTATTTTCGGGGTTAAACACGCCCCCATTTCCGGTGATGTCATCAAAAGTGCATTTCCGGGGGCGGGACATGAGGGGGCGGGGTCATGGGTGGGGGCGTGGCTTGAGGGGTGGGGACAGGGGCGGAGGCGGGGCTTGAGGGGTGGGGCCATGGGTGGGGGTGTGGCCATGGGCGGGGCTACCACCATTCATTCCTATGGGAGGGGCGGGGCTTAGGTGAAGGGTGGGGTGGGGCCATGGGCGGGGTGTGTGGCCATGGGCGGGGCTACCACCATTCATTCCTATGGGAGGGGCGGGGCCATGGGCGGAGACTAGGGCGGGACAATGGGCGGGGCTTAACCCGGAAGTGAACGCTGATTGGTCGATCCTTATCTTATCTCACCTGTCAATCAGTTTGACATGAGGTGTACCCATTATACTACTATAGTCGAAACAGGTCCCGTTGGGCTCTTATCAACAATTAAGATAAGTGCATTTAAACAAGTTGATTGTTGTTATAAGTGCATAACGCATGAGTTTCTAATAGTTTTTTCAATTAATCACAAGAGATTTTTTTTAACAATGATAGAGTTCCTGTCCTGCTTTTGACCACTTTGTGAATTCATATTCTACGTGGCGTAGGCATCTGAGGTCTTTTCCTCTTGTTTAGTCAATTATAGAAATAGATATTGGACATTAAATCATTGATAAATATAAAATATTTAAAAATAAATATCAACTAAAAGATTAAATTTACTTAAAAAATCACCATAGAGGTTTTTGACCTATGATGATACCCTAACCCTATATTGGAGTCCTTCTATTGATCGGATTCCAATGATTGTTTGAGGTCTTTTTCCTCTGTTTTGTAAAAGAATTAGCCTTATACATAATTTGATAGTGTTCTATGTTATTTATGAACATACAGGTAGGCCATTCTTTTAAAAAAATCACATTTTGGACTTTTTTTATAGAGAATGGACATTTCCCTACTCCTATCTACTGCTCATGCTGGCTAGAAAGTGATACCAGAAGGCAGGCTCAGCTAGCACAAGCTGCGGAAAAGACATGCTGCTCGCTGCAAGTGAATACATGAAGAGGTACTGGGACAAATGCCAGACATTACCACCTGCGAGGGCAGGGTAGCAGACGCTGGGTATCACTGCCTGGAGAGGGAGATTTTGGGTGCTCCGCTCCTCACTAAGTCACTGCTTCCCACATATTTTTGAACAGGAAATCTGGATTAATTTTCTGTTCAAGAATAGCTGTGAGATGGAATGAGGGGTTGGGACATTATGGGCAGCAGTGGCATAAGGGGGCAGTGGCATGAGTGAATCCCCAGCTCTACAGCCCTGCTGGTTTTTTTTTGTCTACTTTTTGTTGATGCAGTTTGATATGTTGAGTAGGCAGTAGTGCTGCCTGATTCACGATTCGAATCGATTCACTGATTCACTTCGGGTGAATCAATTCGAATCAATTTACAATGACAAAAAATTGGCCTCCCAATTCGGTGACTGACCCTCCCCCCTCCCCCCTAAAGCAGGAGCGGCAGCGCTGCCTCTTGCTGGCCAGCCGCTGCCGCTCCTGCTGTAGAGGGCGAATGGGGAGGGTCAGTCGGGAAGTGCTGGTGTCCGGCTTTCCCGCTGGCCTCCAACTGGTGTCCGACTTCACGCCTGGTTTCCCGGCATCAATTTACCTAATTTCAGCAGCCTACATAGGATCGCTGGTGCTAGAGATCTTTGCAATCTGCCATAGGTCTTCGGAGCTGTTTTCTCTCTGCCGTGGTCCCGCCCCACCTTTGACATCAGAAGCAGGATCGTGGCAGAGGAAACAGCTCCAAAGACCTATGGCAGTTTGCAAAGATCGCTAGCACCAGCGATCCTATGCAGGCTTCTGAAATTAGGTAAATTGATGCTAGGAGGCCAGGGGGAACACGCAGGCCTTCCGGGGGGGGGGGTGCAGTCCTTCGGGGGTGACAGGCAGGCCTTTGGTGGGGACAGGCAGACCTTTAGTGGTGACAGGCAGGCCTTCAGGGAGGGACAGACCTTCAGGGGTGGTGGCCCTGTTGTAGAAATACACGGAGGGAGGGAGGGAGGGAAAGGAGGGGGGGATTCAAAGAGACGTGCATATGCCAGACTTTGGTGGGAAGAAATAATGGGTCTTAAAACAGAGGAGAGGGAGAGAGATGGTGGACAATGAGATTTAGGGATGAAAGGAACAGAAAGGGAGAGATGGTGGACCCTGGGGTGGTGGGGAAAGAGGGAGAGATGCTGGATGAAAGGGTTGTTGAGAAAAGGTAAATCTGTGTATGGAGATTAAAAAAAAGGAAAGATGCCAGACCTCCAGGGGAGGGAAAAAAATGGAAGGGGAGGACAGAGATAGAAGATTGATGTTTAGAATGAAGAAAGAAGGAGACCATGACAAGCAAGTTATCTGAAGACAACCAGATCCTGGGACCAAGAAGATTTGAATAATGACCAAACAACAAAAGGTAGAAAAAATAATTTTATTTTCTGTTTTGTATCCTACTGGTGTTAGACTGCAAACGTGAGCTAGGATTTAACAGAGAGAGGAAAAGTCTTTTTTGTTTATTTTATTTACACCACAGTGCAAGTGTGGTTATAGAAGGCAAAGGGGGTGAAGAGGCTATAAAAGGGGTGAAGAGGCTATAAAATAAACCCACCAGGATGTTTAAAAAAAAACCACCCAATTGGACAGGAAAATCAAATTGAAAAATCTATTCAATAGGCTGAATCGAATCAAAATTTTTTTTCCTGAATCGGGCAGCACTAGTAGGCAGCCTGCTTAACCCGTCAAACTGCTTCAAAGAAACAACAACAAAAAAGCAGGGCTCTTGGACTGAGGATTCTCCAAACCTTCTGAAGGCCCAAACAGTACTGATCTGAATTTGATTGTCTGAGCAGCTTCTGCATGTTGCCTGCTCAGCCAATTAAATTCAGAGCAGTGCCCACATTTATGGAATGGGGCAAATCCCCTGAAGGCCCTGACTGCACGCCACTGATGGGCAGGAAGTCTCAATTGTGACTTAGATATGTTGTTGGAAAATGTCCCTTCATATCTTTGTCAAAAATATTTTGCCAATTAAATGGCCTTTTATGTTCAGGTCAGGTCTCAGCAGAATAATATAGCACTTGGGAATGATTATACAGCCCTGAGGTGTTTTTCACCGAGCTTAGGTGTCCTAAAGGTACATTAAAAAAACTGGCACTATTTAGAGAATCTGAGACAATATGTCTGCATTACTGAGTATTCTGTCTTCTTATCCAAATTTTCAAGTTTTCTTCTAACAGTCAGCTTTATCCATCATGGAAGAAATCATAAGGGCATACAGATTGGTAAACTCAATTACTTTCAACAACTCTGACATTGAATTCTCATCTGTGTAGAAGTGGCATGAACAAAAAGGTCAAACAAACCATTTCATCACCCTTGACATTAATAGGAAGAGAAATCATGGAACATCATTTAGGTTTGTTAAAAAATTTTTTCCCAGTTAAATGACCCTTTGTGTTCAGGTCAGGCCTTAACACAATAATGTAGCACTTTGGTAAAAAAATACAACCCAGCAGTCCAGCACTAGAAGCCAGGATGGCAAATATTTCCACAGCCACCATGTATTTGCCTTTAGTGCTCAGGTAGGCCAGGATGAAGGAAACCCAGACACTGCAGAACACTAGCATGCTGAATGTGATATGCTGAGCCTCATTGAAGCCGTCAGGCAATTTCCTTGCTAGGAAAGCCACAATGAAACTTAGAAGAGCCAAAAAACCAACATACCCAATCACACTATAAAATGCAATAGTGGACCCCTCCTTACACTGTAGAATCATCTTCCCTTTTTCAGACTGTGTATCATAGTCTGGGAATGGAGGAGAGATAAGCAGCCATGCAGTGCATATAACAATTTCACCTGAGGAGCAGAGAAGGACTACATAGTTGGAGACTCTTGCCCCAACCCATTTGCTTAGCTTGCTGTTTGGCTTGGTAGCTTTGAAGGCAAGGAGAACTGTGATGGTCTTTGCCAGCACTGAAGAAATAGCAGTTCCAAAAATAATCCCAAAAGACACTTGTCGGAGCAGACAGTTCACTCTTCCAGTATGGCCAATAAATAACATGGGACATAAGAAAGATAGAATGAGAGAGGTTAGGAGGATGTAGCTCAGATCCCGATTATTGGCCTTCACCACAGGAGTGTCTCGATATTTAATAAAGATTCCAAGCATTGTAGCTGTGATGATGGAGAAGAGAACAGCAATGGAAGCCATAGCTGCTCCCAAAAGATCATCATAGGACAGGAACTCTATGACTCTGGGGAGACACTGATCCTTCTTCTCACTTGGCCATTGATCTTCAGGGCACTTCACACAGTTCTCTGCATCTGTGGAAGATAGAGTATGTTAACTATTATAGTTTACACGCTGATATAAGCTCACATATTCATTTTATGCCAATTCGGCCCAGGAAAGCCAAAAGGTTGGACACCCCTGGTCAACTCCATGAATGTTAATTTACAACAAAACAACAAGACAAGCATTTAAAACCCCTAGAGATCTTGTGCTGCTTTACATTACATTAATGACTTCTATTCCACCCGTACCTTGCAGTTCTAGGCGGATTACAAAAGAGATTTGGAGCGGAAAGGCAGAGAAGAGGAGCAGATTAGAGTGGGAAGGCAGAGGAGCAGATCCGAGCGGAGAGGCAGAGGGGAGGAAGTCAGATCAGGGTAGCAGCGAGAGGAAGCTCCGCCCACCCCCACCGCATCAGAGGTCGCATCGGCGCACAGGCTCCTCTTTAAGAGAAGGGAGCCGGAGCACAAGGCGGATCTCTGCGGGAGAAAGCCAGATTCGGAGCGGAGAGGCAGAGGAGAGGAGCAGATCAGAGCAGGAAGACAGAGGAAAGGAGCAGATTGAAGAGGAGAGGCAGAGGGGAGGAAGTCAGATCGGGGTAGCGGTGAAACAAATCTCTGCCCACCCCCACCGCATCAGAGGTCGCATTGGTGCCCGGGCTCCCCTTTAAGAGGAAGGGAGCCAACGGTGCACAACCGTTTGGCGCGTGTTGAAGGCGAGCGGCAAAAGCGCTCGCCTTAGCGAGAGCGCCTTTGCTATTGAGCCTAAGGAGCCAGGACACCAGGACACCCAGCAGATTAACCTAGAAAGTAAGTCACAAGTACTTCTTTCTTCTCTCTTTTTCTTTCTCTCTTCTACAGCCAGCTGCGCAGCATGGACCACTTTCGAACAACACACACCAAGAAACTAGAAAGAGAAATGGAAGATGCAGGAACCCCGAGGAGGTGTACTGCACCGAGTGTCATATGTACGACTATCTCCCTTCTGGAAGGCAGGCGTACATATGCGGTCGGTGTCAGGAACTGGAAAGCCTGAAGAAGGAGGTCGGTAGACTACAGGACAGGGTCCAGGAGCTGGAGGGACTCTGCATCTCGGAAGAACCATACAGGACAACTGAGGACTCACGAGAGAGAGCCACATTGAGGAGCAAGTAAGGGAGCTCGAGAGATTCATCGAGGAGGCCTACAGGAAGGTGGAGGAATAGGACCATCAGCAGTGCAGACAGGAACCAACAGATGGAAGACTGAAACAACCAGACACCAAGGATGAAGAACCTTATGGAAAAATCGAACAAACAGAGGAGGCAAAGACTCACCAGAACCTTGAGGGAGAAGTACTGAACTAGAGAGTTGCGTGGGGACAGAAATCCCACCCATCCCCGCCTGTCCCCACCAGGATCCTCTCCATCCCCACCCGTCCCCACCAGGATCCTCTCCATCTTCACCCGTTCCCATCTTCATCCTCTCCGTCCCCACCCATCCCCGTCCGTCCCCATAAAAAGCAGCAATTACTTCTGACAGGATCATCAATTCCACAGTTTCTTTTGTGTTTGTGCTGCTGTTTTTCTTGTGGAATCTCTTTAGTGGAACCCTTTTTTTGTTTTCTGTTCAGGTAATTAACTTATAAACCCCCTCTTTTACTAAGGCTGACGTGTCCATTATATTATATGGATGAACCCTGCTTCCAAAGCCTTCCGCCCCATTGGCTAGAGGGGGCTCCCCCTGGGAGTCCTGTGGGCCAGAGTGGGGTCCCTGTGGGAGTCCCGTGGATTAGGGGGGATTCCCGCGGGACCCGCGGGATTCCTGTGATTCCCGTTCCTGTGCAGACCTCTATAGTGAACCGCACCAAGGATACAGACTTGAGACCTAAGAGGAAGCTGAAGAAGGGGAAATCTGCAATCATAGTAGGAGACTCAATCCTGAGAGAAGTGGACAGTCACATGGCAGGAGGGAGAGAAGACCGGCTAGTGACATGTCTCTCAGGGGCAAGAACGAAGGACATCACCGACAGAATCGAAAGGATCCTGGAAGGAGCTGAGACGAAAGAGACAGTAGTGATGATCCATGTTGGAACCAACGATGTCATCAGAAGAAATTACAGCAGGACTACACTAACTGAGCAGTTCAAGACCCTGGGAAGCTGAGGACACGGAAGATAGCATTCTCAGAGATCCTGCCAGGGCAGATGCGAAGAGGCAGTCCGAGCTACAAACAATAAACGCATGGGTGAGGAGATGGTGTGAAGAGGAAGGTTTCCACTTTGTGAAGAACTAGACAACTTTTGGGGGGAAGAACAAGTTCTTCAGGAAGGACGGACTACACCTGAACATGACGGGAATGAGACTACTGGTGAACAATGTCAGGAAAGGAATGGAGAAGGGTTTAAACTGAGAAGGGGAAAGCTGACAGTTGACCTGACGTCGATGGTTTGGACAAGAGTATCAAGTGTAGATACTGAGCAGAAAAAATGCTGGGAAGAAACAAAAGACATCATTTTTCCCGGATCCAAGATGGCCGCGGTCGTGGTCTGCTGAACGCCGTCGGCAAGCCTACTTCTTAAAAACTTACTTCTCTGTTGTTGGTGCCGCAGAGTTTTGGTCATGCCGAAGAGAAGGGGAAAGGGAGCTTCTTCGGCCTCACGGCGTCCCGGAATAACCTCCTCCGGTAATATTGAGGAGTTGCTGCGGCGGATGCAGGGCGTCATCGGAGCGTCGGTATCGCCCCCGGCTGAGACGCTTCCTGATGACAGACTGGAGGTGTCTCCTCGGGCTCACGAGATCACATTGAGCCCCGACGCACGAATCCCTCCTCCTAACCCTCGAGCCGCTAGCTCCCCGGGAGTGGGGAGGCAGCCGGAAGTCGGCTTGGGCCCCCTCCCAGAGGCTGTGGGGAACGGCGAGAAGAACATCGACTCAGGCTCACAGGGATCGCAGTTGAGCCTGAGTGTACACGAGGAGATTTCCATCTCAGAATCAACCCCGACACAGGAGATACGGAGAGGAGAAGGTCCCTCAGCTGGTGAGCCTAACTTATCACTATTAAACTTGCAGACACTCAATATAGTGAAACCCCAAGAAGTTACATTGGAGGCTTTGTGGGATCTGATTGCTAATCTAACTAAGACAGTAAATACTAATCATCTTCAAATAGAGGGAAAAATAAAAATTCAAGAGAAAGAAGTTTTTCAGATAAAACAAGACTTGGGAGAATCCAAATTAGATATTCAAAGCATAAAAGATCAACTTAAATCTTCCAAATTGCTTCAGGACACTTTAATTAAGGATAATATAAATTTAAGAAGAAAGATAGAGACATTTGAAAATTTCTCCAGGAATAATAATTTAAGACTGATTAATTTTCCACGGATCTCGACAGTGACTCCAAGAGAAATGTTAAAAAGGTATATGTTGGAGATATTGGAAGTATCGGAAGATTTATTGCCTCCTTTCACCCAGGTCTATTATCTACCTAATAAAATTCAAGATCTTCAAGAAGAAAAAATTCAGGGACCAATGGATGTATCAGCTATGCTTGAATTATCTGATAAAGAAGTTGCAATACCTGCTACATTGATTGTGACCTTGGCTATTACGATGGATAAGAATTGGCTTCTGAGATTATTCTTTAAAAATAAAGAGAAAAAGTTTCTTGATTTAAAAATACAAATGTTCCCAGACTTGGCAAGAGATACACAAAGACGTAGAAAGGAGTTTCTATTATTAAAACCTGGTGTTTTGGCTTTAGGGGGAACTTTTTATCTTCGTCATCCTTGCAAGTGTATAGTTTATTACAATTCTCAGAAATATGTTTTCTTTGAGCCAAACCAGCTAATGGCCTTCCTCTCCTTGTCCCGCCTGGAGAAGGGGTAAGAATGAGGGCTTCAATAAATTAGACGCCTGAATATCAGTTACCATGTACAGCTTATCTTTAATGAATAAGTTTCTTTTAGTTCTGTTTAATATACATCATGGATCATAATTGTGGACTTGAGAGATTATACAAAAAAAAATTTTTTTCTATGTAAATTTATGAGGTCTATTTTTTCGTTCATTTGATGTAATCACTTTCTGTACAAGATTTATCTTGATTGTAAATTTGAAATTTATAAATAAATAATAAAAAAAAAAAAAAGGAAGAAACAAAAGACGAATTACAGGGGTCCAAGGATCAAGAAAAACTAGAGAACAAAAAGAAGAGCAAACAGCAGGAGCTAGAAGAGCAGGTGGAAACGAGGAAACAGGTTTAGGGCGAAAAAGACCCACCACAGGAAATGGAAGAGCGCAACGTTGTTTAGAGCAATAACAAAGTGTGGATGAGATTCAGGCTGATCAGAAGAGATTTTAGTTTTAAAACTTTAATGTGCTCAGAATCGGTTTTTAGGTAGTTCAATCTTATTGTTTAGAGCAATAACACAGTCTGGATGAGTTTCAGGCATATCAGAAGAGATTTTAGTTTTTAAACTTTAATGTGCTCAGAATCGGTTTTTAGGTAGTTCAATCTTGTTGATTAGAGCAATAACACAGTGTGGATGAGTTTCAGGCCGATCAGAAGAGATTTTAGTTTTAAAACTAAAATGTGCTCAGAATCGGTTTTTAGGTAGTTCAATCTTGTTGATTAGAGCAATAACACAGTCTGGATGAGTTTCAGGCTGATCAGAAGAGATTTTAGTTTTAAAACTAAAATGAGCTCAGACTCGTTTTTTAGGTAGTTCAATCTTGTTGTTTAGATCAATAACACAATCTGGATGAGTTTCAGTCCGATCAGAAGAGATTTTAGTTTTAAAACTAAAATGTGCTCAGAATCGGTTTTTAGGTAGTTCAATCTTGTTGTTTAGAGCAATAAAACAGTGTGGATGAGTTTCAGGCCGATCAGAAGAGATTTTAGTTTAAATTTTATTCAGAATATTTTCTAAGTCCCCTGAATTTTTTCAGAATATTTTCTAAGTCCCCTGAATTTTTTCTAAGTCAACTGAATTTTTTTCAGAATATTTTCTAAGTCCCCTGAATATTTTCTAAGACCCCTGAATATTTTCTAAGACCCCTGAATTTTTTCTAAGACCCATAAATTTTATTTAGAATTTTTTCTAAGTCCCCTGTATTTTATTCAGAATATTTTCTAAGTCCCCTGAATATTTTCTTAGTCCTCTGAATATTTTTTAAGACCCCTGAATTTTTTTTCTAATTCCCCTGAATTTTATTCAGAATTTTTTCTAAATCCCCTGAATTTTTTTCAGAATATTTTCTAAGTCCCCTGAATATTTTCTAAGACCCCTGAATTTTTTCTAAGACCCCTAAATTTTATTCTGAATTTTTTCTGAATCCCCTGAATTTTTTCAGAATATTTTCTAAGTCCCTTGAATATTTTCTAAGACCCCTGAAATTCTTGTAAGACCCCTAAATTTTATTTAGAATATTTTCTAAGACCCCTGAATTTTTTCTAAGACCCCTAAATTTTATTTAGAATTTTTTCTAAGTCCCCTGAATTTTTTTTGGAATATTTTCTAAGTCCCTGAATATTTTCTAAGTCCATTAATATTTTCTAAGACCCCTGAATTTTTTCTAAGACCCCTAAATTTTATTTAGAATTTTTTCTAAGACCCATGAATTTTTCTAAGTCCCCTGAATTTTATTCAGAATATTTTCTAAGTCCCCTGAATATTTTCTAACACCCCTGAATATTTCAAAGACCCCTAAATTTTATTTAGAATTTTTTCTAAGTCACCTGAATTTATTTCAGAATATTTTCTAAGTCCCCTGAATATTTTCTAAGACATCTAAATTTTATTTAGAATATTTTCTAAGACCCCTGAATTTTTTCTAAGTCCCCTGAATTTTTTTCAAAATATTTTCTAAGTCCCCTGAATATTTTCTAAGACATCTAAATTTTATTTAGAATCCTTTCTAAAACCTCTCAATTTTTTCTAAGTCCCCTAAATTTTATTTAGAATATTTTCTAAAAACCCTGACTATTTTCTAAGTCCCCTGAATATTTTCTTAGACCTCTGAATTTTTTCTAAGACCCCTAAATTTTATTCTGAATTTTTTCTAAATCCCCTGAATTTTTTCTAAATCCCCTGAATTTTTTCAGAATATTTTCTAAGTCCCCTGAATATTTTCTAACTCAACTGAATTTTTTTAGAATATTTTCTAAGTCCCATGAATATTTTCTAAGTCTCCTGAATATTTTCTAAGTCAACTGAATTATTTTAGAATATTTTCAAAGTCCTCTAAATATTTTCTAAGTCCTGTGAATATTTTCTAAGACCCCTAAATTTTTCTAACTCCCCTGAATTTTATTCAGAATTTTTTCTAAGATCCCTTAATTTTTTCTAAGTCCTCTGAATTTTATTCAGAATTTTTTCTAAATTCCCTGAATATTTCAGAATATTTTCTAAGTCCCCTGAATTTTTTCTAAGTCCCCTGAATTTTATTCTGAATTTTTCTAAATCCCCTTTATTTTTTCAGAATATTTTCTAAGTCCCCTGATTATCTTCTAAGTCCCTTAAATTTTATTTATAATTTTTTCTAAGACCGCTAAATTTTTTCCAAGTCAACTGAATTTTATTCAGAAATTTTTCTAAGTCCCCTGAAGTTTTTCAGAATATTTTCTAAGTCCACTGAATATTTTCTAAGTCCCTTGAATTTTTTCTAATTCCCCAGAATTTTATTTAGAATTTTTTCTATGTCCGCTGAATTTTTTTCAGAATATTTTCTAAGTCCCCTGAATATTATCTAAGACCACTGAATATCTTATAAGTCCCCTAAATTTTATTTAGAATTTTTTCTAAGTCCCTGAATATTTTCTAAGACCTCTGAATTTTTTCTAAGACCCCTGAAATTTTTGTAACACCCCTAAATTTTATTTAGAATATTTTCTAAGACCCCTGAATTTTTTTCTAAGACCCCTAAATTTTATTTAGAATTTTTTCTAAGACCCCTGAATTTTTCTAAGTCCCCTGAATTTTATTCAGAATATTTTCTAAGTCCCCTGAATATTTTCTAACACCCCTGAATATTTCAAAGACCCCTAAATTTTATTTAGAATTTTTTCTAAGTCCCCTGAATTTTTTCAGAATATTTTCTAAGTCTCCTGAATATTTTCTAAGACCCCTGAATTTTTCTAAGTCCCCTGAATTTATTCAGAATTTTTTCTAAGTCCCCTGAATTTTTTTCAGAATATTTTCTAAGATCCCTGAATATTTTCTAAGATCCCTGAATTTTTTCTAAGACCCATGAATTTTATTCAGAATTTTTTTAATACCCCTGAATTTTTTTCGGAATATATTCTAAGTCCCTGAATATTTTCTAAGTCCCCTGAATATTTTCTAAGTAGCCTGAATTTTTTCTAAGTCAACTGAATTTGTTTCAGAATATTTTCTAAGTCCCCTGAATATTATCTAAGACCACTGAATATCTTATAAGTCCCCTAAATTTTATTTAGAATTTTTTCTAAGTCCCTGAATATTTTCTAAGACCTCTGAATTTTTTCTAAGACCCCTGAAATTTTTGTAACACCCCTAAATTTTATTTAGAATATTTTCTAAGACCCCTGAATTTTTTTCTAAGACCCCTAAATTTTATTTAGAATTTTTTCTAAGACCCCTGAATTTTTCTAAGTCCCCTGAATTTTATTCAGAATATTTTCTAAGTCCCCTGAATATTTTCTAACACCCCTGAATATTTCTAAGACCCCTAAATTTTATTTAGAATTTTTTCTAAGTCCCCTGAATTTTTTCAGAATATTTTCTAAGTCTCCTGAATATTTTCTAAGACCCCTGAATTTTTCTAAGTCCCCTGAATTTAATCAGAATTTTTTCTAAGTCCCCTGAATTTTTTTCAGAATATTTTCTAAGATCCCTGAATATTTTCTAAGATCCCTGAATTTTTTCTAAGACCCATGAATTTTATTCAGAATTTTTTTAATACCCCTGAATTTTTTTCGGAATATATTCTAAGTCCCTGAATATTTTCTAAGTCCCCTGAATATTTTCTAAGTAGCCTGAATTTTTTCTAAGTCAACTGAATTTGTTTCAGAATATTTTCTAAGACCCCTGAATTTTTCTAATTCCCCTGAATTTTATTCAGAATTTTTTCTAAGTCCCTTGAAATTTTTCAGAATATATTCTAAGTCCCCTGAATATTTTCTTAGACCCCTGAATTTTTTCTAACACCCCTTAATTATATTTAGAATTTTTTCTAAGACACCTGAATTTTTCTAAGTACCCTGAATTTAATCAGAATTTTTTCTAAGTCCCCTGAATTTTTTTCAGAATATTTTCTAAAATCCCTGAATCTTTTCTAAGATCCCTGAATTTCTTCTAAGAACCCTGAATATTTTCTAAGACCCCTAAATTTTTTCTACTTCCCCTGAATTTTATTCAGAATTTTTTCTAAAATCCCTAAATTTTTTCTAAGTCCTCTGAATTTTATTCAAAATTTTTACTAAGTCCGCTCAATTTTTTTCAGAATATTTTCTAAGTCCCCTGAATATTTTCTAAGACCCCTGAATATCTTCTAAGTCCCCTAAATTATATTTAGAATTTTTTCTAAGACACCTGAATTTTTCTAAGTCCCCTGAATTTAATCAGAATTTTTTCTAAGTCCCCTGAATATTTTTCAGAATATTTTCTAAGATCCCTGAATATTTTCTAATATCCCTGAATTTTTTCTAAGATCCTTAAATTTTTTCTAAGTCCCCTGAATTTTATTCAGAATTTTTTCTAATACCCCTGATTTTTTTTCAGAATATTTTCTAAATCCCCTGAATTTTATTCAGAATATTTTCTAAGTTCACTGAATATTTTCTAAGACCTCTTAATTTTTTTTAAGACCACTAAATTTTATTTAGAATTTTTTCTAAGACCCCGAAATTTTTCTAAGTCCCCTGATTTTTATTCAGAGTTTTTTCTAAATTCCCTGAATTTTTTCAGAATATATTCTAAGTCCACTGAATATTTTCTCAGACCCCTGAAGTTTTTCTAAATCCCATGAATTTTTTTGGAATATTTTCTAAGTCCCCTGAATATTTTCTCAGACCCTAAATTTTATTCTGAAGTTTTTCTAAATCCCTTGAATTTTTTCAGAATATTTTCTAAGTCCCCTGAATATTTTCTCAGACCCCTGAATTTTTTCTAAGTCCCCTGAATATTTTCTAAAACCATGAAGATCTTCAAAGTCCCCTAAATTTTATTTATAATTTTTTCTAAGACCCTTAAATTTTTTCTAAGTCCCCTGAATTTTATTCAGAATTTTTTCTAAATTCCCTGAATTTTTCAGAATATTTTCTAAGTCCCCTGAATTTTTTCTAAGTCCCCTGAATTTTATTCAGAATTTTCTCTAAATCCCCTGAATTTTTTCAGAATATTTTCTAAGTCCCCTGAATATTTTCTCAGACTCCTGAATTTTTCTGACCCTATATTTTATTCTGAATTTTTTCTAAGTCCCCTGAATAATTTTCAGAATACTTTCTAAGTCCCAGAATTTTTTCTTAGACCCCTAAATTTTTTCTGTCTCCTGAATTTTATTCAGAATTTTTTCTAAATTCCCTGAATTTTTCAGAATATTTTCTAATTCCCCTGAATATTTTCTCAGACTCTTGAAATTTTACTAAGTCCCCTGAATTTTATTCAGAATTTTTTCTAAATCCCCTGAATTTTTTCTGAATATTTTCTAAGTCCCCTGAATATTTTCTCAGACCCCTAAATTTTTTCTGTCCCCTGAATTTTATTCAGAATTTTTTCTAAATTCCCTGAATTTTTTCAGAATATTTTCTAAGTCCCCTGAATATTTTCTGACCCCTAAATTTTTTCTAACTCCCTGAATTTTATTCAGAATTTTTTCTAAGACCCCTAAATTTTTTCTAAGTCCTCTGAATTTTATTCAGAATTTATTCTAAATTCCCTGAATTTTTCAGAATATTTTCTAAGTCTCCTGAATTTTTTGTAAGTCCCCTGAATTTTATTCAGAATTTTCTCTAAATCCCCTGAATTATTTCAGAATATTTTCTAAGTCCCCTGAATATTTTTTCAGACCCCTGAATTTTTTCTAAGTCCCCTGAATTTTATTCAGAATTTTTTCTAAATCCCCTGAATATTTTCTAAGACCCCTGAATTTTTTCTAAATCTCCTGAATTTTTTCAGAATATTTTCTAAGTCCCCTGAATATTTTCTAAGTCCCCTGAATTTTTTCTAAGTCAACTGAATTTTTTTAGAATATTTTCAATGTCTTCTAATTATTTTCTAAGTCCCGTGAATTTTTTCTAAGTCCCCTGAATTTTATTGAGAATTTTTTCTAAATCCCCTGAATTTTTTCAGAATATTTTCTAAGTCCCCTGAATATTTTCTAAAATGCCTAAATTGTTTCTAATCCTCTGAATTTTATTCAGAATTTTTTCTAAGTTCCCTGAATATTTTCTAAAACCCCTGAAGATCTTCAAAGTCCCCTAAATTTTATTTAGAATTTTTTCTAAGACCCCTAAATTTTATTCAGAATTTTATCTGAGTCCCCTGAATATTTTCTAAGCCGTTGAATATTTTTCAGAATATTTTCTAAGTCCCTGAATATTTTCTAAGTCCCTGAATATTTTCTAAGACCCCTAGATTATATTTAGAAATTTATCTAAGTCCCCTAAATTTTATTCAGAATTTTTATTAAATTCCCTGAATTTTTTCAGAATATTTTCTAAGTCCCCCGATTATTTTCTCAGACCACTGAATTTTTTCTAAGTCCCCTGAATTTTATTCAGAATTTTTTCTAAGTCCCCTGAATTTTATACAGAATATTTTCTAAGTCCCCTGAATATTTTCTAAGACTCCTGAATTTTTTCTAAGTCCCCTGAATAATTTTCAGAATACTTTCTAAGTCCCAGAATTTTTTCTAAGACCCCTAAATTTTTTCTGTCCCCTGAATTCTGTCCTCAGAATTTTTTCTAAATTCCCTGAATTTTTTCAGAATATTTTCTAAGTCCCCTGAATATTTTCTCAGACCCCTGAATTTCTTCTAAGACCCCTGATTTTTATTCAGAATTTTCTCTAAATCCCCTGAATTTTTTCAGAATATTTTCTAAGTCCCCTGAATATTTTCTCAGACTCCTGAATTTTTTCTAAGTCCCCTGAATAATTTTCAGAATACTTTCTAAGTCCCAGAATTTTTTCTAAGACCCCTAAATTTTTTCTGTCCCCTGAATTCTGTCCTCAGAATTTTTTCTAAATTCCCTAAAATTTTTTCAGAATATTTTCTAAGTCCCCTGAATATTTTCTCAGACCCCTGAATTTTTTCTAAGTCAACTGAATTTTTTTAGAATATTTTCAATGTCTTCTAATTATTTTCTAAGTCCCGTGAATTTTTTCTAAGTCCCCTGAATTTTATTCAGAATTTTTTCTTAATCCCCTGTATATTTTCTAAGACCCCTGAATTTTTTCTAAATCTCCTGAATTTTTTCAGAATATTTTCTAAGTCCCCTGAATATTTTCTAAGTCCCCTGAATTTTTTCTAAGTCAACTGAATTTTTTTAGAATATTTTCAATGTCTTCTAATTATTTTCTAAGTCCCGTGAATTTTTTCTAAGTTCCCTGAATTTTATTGAGAATTTTTTCTAAATCCCCTGAATATTTTCAGAATATTTTCTAAGTCCACTAAATATTTTCTAAGATGCCTAAATTTTTTCTAATCCTCTGAATTTTATTCAGAATTTTCTCTAAGTTCCCTGAATATTTTCTAAAACCCTGAAGATCTTCAAAGTCCCCTAAATTTTATTTAGAATTTTTTCTAAGACCCTTAAATTTTTTCTAAGTCCCCTGAATTTTTTCTAAGTCCCCTGAATTTTATTCAGAATTTTCTCTAAATCCCCTGAATTTTATCAGAATATTTTCTAAGTCCCCTGAATATTTTTTCAGACCCCTGAATTTTTTCTAAGTCCCCTGAATTTTATTCAGAATTTTTTCTAAATCCCCTGAATATTTTCTTAGACCCCTGAATTTTTTCTGAATCAACTTAATTTTTTTTAGAATATTTTCAAAGTCCTCTAATTATTTTCTAAGTCCCGTGAATATTTTCTAAGTCCCCTGAATTTTATTGAGAATTTTTTCTAAATCCCCTGAATTTTTTCAGAATATTTTCTAAGTCCCCTGAATATTTTCTAAGATGCCTAAATTTTTTCTAATCCTCTGAATTTTATTCAGAATTTTTTCTAAATTCCCTGAATTTTATTCAGAATTTTCTCTAAATCCCCTGAATTTTTTCAGAATATTTTCTAAGTCCCCTGAATATTTTCTCAGACTCCTGAATTTTTTCTGTCCCCTAATTTTATTTAGAATTTTTTCTAAATTCCCTGAATTTTTTCAGAATATTTTCTAAGTCCCCGGAATATTTTCTAAGTCCCCTGAATTTTTTCTAAGTCAACTGAATTTTTTTAGAATATTTTCAATGTCCTCTAATTATTTTCTAAGTCCCGTGAATATTTTCTAAGACCCTGAATTTTTTCTAAGTCCCCTGAATTTTATTGAGAATTTTTTCTAAATCCCCTGAATTTTTTCAGAATATTTTCTAAGTCCCCTGAATATTTTCTAAGATGCCTAAATTGTTTCTAATCCTCTGAATTTTATTCAGAATTTTTTCTAAGTCCCCTGAATATTTTCTAAAACCCCTGAAGATCTTCAAAGTCCCCTAAATTTTATTTAGAATTTTTTCTAAGACCCCTAAATTTTTTCTAAGTCCCCTGAATTTTATTCAGAATTTTCTCTAAATCCCCTGAATTTTTTCAGAATATTTTCTAAGTCCCCTGAATATTTTCTCAGACTCCTGAATTTTTTCTAAGACCCTATATTTTATTCTGAATTTTTTCTAAGTCCCCTGAATAATTTTCAGAATAGTTTCTAAGTCCCAGAATTTTTTCTAAGACCCCTAAATTTTTTCTGTCCTCTGAATTTTATTCAATATTTTTTCTAAATTCCCTGAATTTTTCAGAATATTTTCTAAGTCCCATGAATTTTTTCTATGTCCCCTGAATTTTATTCAGAATTTTCTCTAAATCCCCTGAATATTTTCAGAATATTTTCTAAGTACCCTGAATATTTTCTGACTCCTGAATTTTTTCTAAGTCAACTGATTTTTTTTTGAATATTTTCAATGTGCTCTAATTATTTTCTAACTCCCGTGAATATTTTCTAAGTCCCCTGAATTTTATTCAGAATTTTATCTAAGTCCCCTGAATATTTTCTAAGCCGTTGAATATTTTTCAGAATATTTTCTAAGTCCCGTGAATATTTTCTAAGACCCTGAATTTTTTCTAAGTCCCCTGAATTTTATTGAGAATTTTTTCTAAATCCCCTGAATATTTTCAGAATATTTTCTAAGTCCACTGAATATTTTCTAAGATGCCTAAATTTTTTCTAATCCTCTGAATTTTATTCAGAATTTTTTCTAAGTCCCCTGAATATTTTCTAAAACCCTGAAGATCTTCAAAGTCCCCTAAATTTTATTTATAATTTTTTCTAAGACCCTTAAATTTTTTCTAAGTCCCCTGAATTTTATTCAGAATTTTTTCTAAATTCCCTGAATTTTTCAGAATATTTTCTAAGTCCCCTGAATTTTTTCTAAGTCCCCTGAATTTTATTCAGAATTTTCTCTAAATCCCCTGAATTTTTTCAGAATATTTTCTAAGTCCCCTGAATATTTTCTCAGACTCCTGAATTTTTCTGACCCTATATTTTATTCTGAATTTTTTCTAAGTCCCCTGAATAATTTTCAGAATACTTTCTAAGTCCCAGAATTTTTTCTTAGACCCCTAAATTTTTTCTGTCCCCTGAATTTTATTCAGAATTTTTTCTAAATTCCCTGAATTTTTCAGAATATTTTCTAATTCCCCTGAATATTTTCTCAGACCCTTGAAATTTTACTAAGTCCCCTGAATTTTATTCAGAATTTTTTCTAAATCCCCTGAATTTTTTCTGAATATTTTCTAAGTCCCCTGAATATTTTCTCAGACCCCTAAATTTTTTCTGTCCCCTGAATTTTATTCAGAATTTTTTCTAAGACCCCTAAATTTTTTCTAAGTCCCCTGAATTTTATTCAGAATTTTTTCTAAATTCCCTGAATTTTTCAGAATATTTTCTAATTCCCCTGAATATTTTCTCAGACCCTTGAAATTTTACTAAGTCCCCTGAATTTTATTCAGAATTTTTTCTAAATCCCCTGAATTTTTTCTGAATATTTTCTAAGTCCCCTGAATATTTTCTCAGACCCCTAAATTTTTTCTGTCCCCTGAATTTTATTCAGAATTTTTTCTAAATTCCCTGAATTTTTTCAGAATATTTTCTAAGTCCCCTGAATATTTTCTCAGACCCCTAAATTTTTTTCTAACTCCCCTGAATTTTATTCAGAATTTTTTCTAAATTCCCTGAATTTTTTCAGAATATTTTCTAAGTCCCCTGAATATTTTCTGACCCCTAAATTTTTTCTAACTCCCTGAATTTTATTCAGAATTTTTTCTAAGACCCCTAAATTTTTTCTAAGTCCTCTGAATTTTATTCAGAATTTATTCTAAATTCCCTCAATTTTTCAGAATATTTTCTAAGTCTCCTGAATTTTTTATAAGTCCCCTGAATTTTATTCAGAATTTTCTCTAAATCCCCTGAATTATTTCAGAATATTTTCTAAGTCCCCTGAATATTTTTTCAGACCCCTGAATTTTTTCTAAGTCCCCTGAATTTTATTCAGAATTTTTTCTAAATCCCCTGAATATTTTCTAAGACCCCTGAATTTTTTCTAAATCTCCTGAATTTTTTCAGAATATTTTCTAAGTCCCCTGAATTTTTTCTAAGTCAACTGAATTTTTTTAGAATATTTTCAATGTCTTCTAATTATTTTCTAAGTCCCGTGAATTTTTTCTAAGTCCCCTGAATTTTATTGAGAATTTTTTCTAAATCCCCTGAATTTTTTCAGAATATTTTCTAAGTCCCCTGAATATTTTCTAAAATGCCTAAATTGTTTCTAATCCTCTGAATTTTATTCAGAATTTTTTCTAAGTTCCCTGAATATTTTCTAAAACCTTCTAAAATCTTCAAAATCCCCTAAATTTTATTTAGAATTTTTTCTAAGACCCCTAAATTTTTTCTAAGTCCCCTTAATTTTATTCAGAATTTTATCTAAGTCCCCTGAATATTTTCTAAGCCGTTGAATATTTTTCAGAATATTTTCTAAGTCCCTGAATATTTTCTAAGTCCCTGAATATTTTCTAAGACCCCTAGATTATATTTAGAAATTTATCTAAGTCCCCTAAATTTTATTTAGAATTTTTTCTAAGACCCCTAAATTTTTTCTAAGTCCCCTGAATTTTATTCAGAATTTTTATTAAATTCCCTGAATTTTTTCAGAATATTTTCTAAGTCCCCCGATTATTTTCTCAAACCACTGAATTTTTTCTAAGTCCCCTGAATTTTATTCAGAATTTTTTCTAAGTCCCCTGAATTTTATACAGAATATTTTCTAAGTCCCCTGAATATTTTCTAAGACCTTTGAATTTTTTCTTAGAAAACTAAATTTTATTTAGAATTTTTTCTAAGTCCCCTGAATAATTTTCAGAATAATTTTTAAGTCCCAGAATTTTTTCTAAGACCCCTAAATTTTTTCTAAGTCCCCTAAATTTTATTCAGAATTTTTTCTAAATTCCCTGAATTTTTTCTGAATATTTTCTAAGTCCCCTGAATATTTTCTAAGTCCCCTGAATTTTTTCTAAGTCAACTGAATTTTTTTAGAATATTTTCAATGTCTTCTAATTATTTTCTAAGTCCCGTGAATTTTTTCTAAGTCCCCTGAATTTTATTGAGAATTTTTTCTAAATCCCCTGAATTTTTTCAGAATATTTTCAAAGTCCCCTGAATATTTTCTAAAATGCCTAAATTGTTTCTAATCCTCTGAATTTTATTCAGAATTTTTTCTAAGTTCCCTGAATATTTTCTAAAACCTTCTAAAATCTTCAAAGTCCCCTAAATTTTATTTAGAATTTTTTCTAAGACCCCTAAATTTTTTCTAAGTCCCCTTAATTTTATTCAGAATTTTATCTAAGTCCCCTGAATATTTTCTAAGCCGTTGAATATTTTTCAGAATATTTTCTAAGTCCCTGAATATTTTCTAAGTCCCTGAATATTTTCTAAGACCCCTAGATTATATTTAGAAATTTATCTAAGTCCCCTAAATTTTATTTAGAATTTTTTCTAAGACCCCTAAATTTTTTCTAAGTCCCCTGAATTTTATTCAGAATTTTTATTAAATTCCCTGAATTTTTTCAGAATATTTTCTAAGTCCCCCGATTATTTTCTCAGACCACTGAATTTTTTCTAAGTCCCCTGAATTTTATTCAGAATTTTTATTAAATTCCCTGAATTTTTTCAGAATATTTTCTAAGTCCCCCGATTATTTTCTCAGACCACTTAATTTTTTCTAAGTCCCCTGAATTTTATTCAGAATTTTTTCTAAGTCCCCTGAATTTTATACAGAATATTTTCTAAGTCCCCTGAATATTTTCTAAGACTCCTGAATTTTTTCTAAGTCCCCTGAATAATTTTCAGAATACTTTCTAAGTCCCAGAATTTTTTCTAAGACACCTAAATTTTTTCTGTCCCCTGAATTCTGTCCTCAGAATTTTTTCTAAATTCCCTGAATTTTTTCAGAATATTTTCTAAGTCCCCTGAATATTTTCTCAGACCCCTGAATTTTTTCTAAGTCAACTGAATTTTTTTAGAATATTTTCAATGTCTTCTAATTATTTTCTAAGTCCCGTGAATTTTTTCTAAGTCCCCTGAATTTTATTCAGAATTTTTTCTTAATCCCCTGTATATTTTCTAAGACCCCTGAATTTTTTCTAAATCTCCTGAATTTTTTCAGAATATTTTCTAAGTCCCCTGAATATTTTCTAAGTCCCCTGAATTTTTTCTAAGTCAACTGAATTTTTTTAGAATATTTTCAATGTCTTCTAATTATTTTCTAAGTCCCGTGAATTTTTTCTAAGTCCCCTGAATTTTATTGAGAATTTTTTCTAAATCCCCTGAATATTTTCAGAATATTTTCTAAGTCCACTAAATATTTTCTAAGATGCCTAAATTTTTTCTAATCCTCTGAATTTTATTCAGAATTTTTTCTAAGTTCCCTGAATATTTTCTAAAACCCTGAAGATCTTCAAAGTCCCCTAAATTTTATTTAGAATTTTTTCTAAGACCCTTAAATTTTTTCTAAGTCCCCTGAATTTTTTCTAAGTCCCCTGAATTTTATTCAGAATTTTCTCTAAATCCCCTGAATTTTATCAGAAAATTTTCTAAGTCCCCTGAATATTTTTTCAGACCCCTGAATTTTTTCTAAGTCCCCTGAATTTTATTCAGAATTTTTTCTAAATCCCCTGAATATTTTCTTAGACCCCTGAATTTTTTCTGAATCAACTTAATTTTTTTTAGAATATTTTCAAAGTCCTCTAATTATTTTCTAAGTCCCGTGAATATTTTCTAAGTCCCCTGAATTTTATTGAGAATTTTTTCTAAATCCCCTGAATTTTTTCAGAATATTTTCTAAGTCCCCTGAATATTTTCTAAGATGCCTAAATTTTTTCTAATCCTCTGAATTTTATTCAGAATTTTTTCTAAATTCCCTGAATTTTATTCAGAATTTTCTCTAAATCCCCTGAATTTTTTCAGAATATTTTCTAAGTCCCCTGAATATTTTCTCAGACTCCTGAATTTTTTCTGTCCCCTAATTTTATTTAGAATTTTTTTCTAAATTCCCTGAATTTTTTCAGAATATTTTCTAAGTCCCCGGAATATTTTCTAAGTCCCCTGAATTTTTTCTAAGTCAACTGAATTTTTTTAGAATATTTTCAATGTCCTCTAATTATTTTCTAAGTCCCGTGAATATTTTCTAAGACCTTGAATTTTTTCTAAGTCCCCTGAATTTTATTGAGAATTTTTTCTAAATCCCCTGAATTTTTTCAGAATATTTTCTAAGTCCCCTGAATATTTTCTAAGATGCCTAAATTGTTTCTAATCCTCTGAATTTTATTCAGAATTTTTTCTAAGTCCCCTGAATATTTTCTAAAACCCCTGAAGATCTTCAAAGTCCCCTAAATTTTATTTAGAATTTTTTCTAAGACCCCTAAATTTTTTCTAAGTCCCCTGAATTTTATTCAGAATTTTCTCTAAATCCCCTGAATTTTTTCAGAATATTTTCTAAGTCCCCTGAATATTTTCTCAGACTCCTGAATTTTTTCTAAGACCCTATATTTTATTCTGAATTTTTTCTAAGTCTCCTGAATAATTTTCAGAATAGTTTCTAAGTCCCAGAATTTTTTCTAAGACCCCTAAATTTTTTCTGTCCTCTGAATTTTATTCAATATTTTTTCTAAATTCCCTGAATTTTTCAGAATATTTTCTAAGTCCCATGAATTTTTTCTATGTCCCCTGAATTTTATTCAGAATTTTCTCTAAATCCCCTGAATATTTTCAGAATATTTTCTAAGTACCCTGAATATTTTCTGACTCCTGAATTTTTTCTAAGTCAACTGATTTTTTTTGAATATTTTCAATGTGCTCTAATTATTTTCTAACTCCCGTGAATATTTTCTAAGTCCCCTGAATTTTATTCAGAATTTTATCTAAGTCCCCTGAATATTTTCTAAGCCGTTGAATATTTTTCAGAATATTTTCTAAGTCCCGTGAATATTTTCTAAGACCCTGAATTTTTTCTAAGTCCCCTGAATTTTATTGAGAATTTTTTCTAAATCCCCTGAATATTTTCAGAATATTTTCTAAGTCCACTGAATATTTTCTAAGATGCCTAAATTTTTTCTAATCCTCTGAATTTTATTCAGAATTTTTTCTAAGTCCCCTGAATATTTTCTAAAACCCTGAAGATCTTCAAAGTCCCCTAAATTTTATTTAGAATTTTTTCTAAGACCCTTAAATTTTTTCTAAGTCCCCTGAATTTTATTCAGAATTTTTTCTAAATTCCCTGAATTTTTCAGAATATTTTCTAAGTCCCCTGAATTTTTTCTAAGTCCCCTGAATTTTATTCAGAATTTTCTCTAAAACCCCTGAATTTTTTCAGAATATTTTCTAAGTCCCCTGAATATTTTCTCAGACTCCTGAATTTTTTTGACCCTATATTTTATTCTGAATTTTTTCTAAGTCCCCTGAATAATTTTCAGAATACTTTCTAAGTCCCAGAATTTTTTCTAAGACCCCTAAATTTTTTCTGTCCCCTGAATTTTATTCAGAATTTTTTCTAAGTCCCCTGAATTTTTCAGAATATTTTCTAAGTCCCCTGAATATTTTCTCAGACCCCTGAAATTTTACTAAGTCCCCTGAATTTTATTCAGAATTTTTTCTAAATCCCCTGATTTTTTTTCAGAATATTTTCTAAGTCCCCTGAATATTTTCTCAGACCCCTAAATTTTTTCTGTCCCCTGAATTTTATTCAGAATTTTTTCTAAATTCCCTGAATTTTTTCAGAATATTTTCTAAGTCCCCTGAATATTTTCTCAGACCCCTAAATTTTTTTCTAACTCCCCTGAATTTTATTCAGAATTTTTTCTAAATTCCCTGAATTTTTTCAGAATATTTTCTAAGTCCCCTGAATATTTTCTGACCCCTAAATTTTTTCTAACTCCCTGAATTTTATTCAGAATTTTTTCTAAGACCCCTAAATTTTTTCTAAGTCCTCTGAATTTTATTCAGAATTTATTCTAAATTCCCTCAATTTTTCAGAATATTTTCTAAGTCTCCTGAATTTTTTGTAAGTCCCCTATATTTTATTCAGAATTTTCTCTAAATCCCCTGAATTATTTCAGAATATTTTCTAAGTCCCCTGAATATTTTTTCAGACCCCTGAATTTTTTCTAAGTCCCCTGAATTTTATTCAGAATTTTTTCTAAATCCCCTGAATATTTTCTAAGACCCCTGAATTTTTTCTAAATCTCCTGAATTTTTTCAGAATATTTTCTAAGTCCCCTGAATTTTTTCTAAGTCAACTGAATTTTTTTAGAATATTTTCAATGTCTTCTAATTATTTTCTAAGTCCCGTGAATTTTTTCTAAGTCCCCTGAATTTTATTGAGAATTTTTTCTAAATCCCCTGAATTTTTTCAGAATATTTTCTAAGTCCCCTGAATATTTTCTAAAATGCCTAAATTGTTTCTAATCCTCTGAATTTTATTCAGAATTTTTTCTAAGTTCCCTGAATATTTTCTAAAACCTTCTAAAATCTTCAAAGTCCCCTAAATTTTATTTAGAATTTTTTCTAAGACCCCTAAATTTTTTCTAAGTCCCCTTAATTTTATTCAGAATTTTATCTAAGTCCCCTGAATATTTTCTAAGCCGTTGAATATTTTTCAGAATATTTTCTAAGTCCCTGAATATTTTCTAAGTCCCTGAATATTTTCTAAGACCCCTAGATTATATTTAGAAATTTATCTAAGTCCCCTAAATTTTATTTAGAATTTTTTCTAAGACCCCTAAATTTTTTCTAAGTCCCCTGAATTTTATTCAGAATTTTTATTAAATTCCCTGAATTTTTTCAGAATATTTTCTAAGTCCCCCGATTATTTTCTCAGACCACTGAATTTTTTCTAAGTCCCCTGAATTTTATTCAGAATTTTTTCTAAGTCCCCTGAATTTTATACAGAATATTTTCTAAGTCCCCTGAATATTTTCTAAGACCCCTGAATTTTTTCTTAGAAAACTAAATTTTATTTAGAATTTTTTCTAAGTCCCCTGAATAATTTTCAGAATAATTTTTAAGTCCCAGAATTTTTTCTAAGACCCCTAAATTTTTTCTAAGTCCCCTAAATTTTATTCAGAATTTTTTCTAAATTCCCTGAATTTTTTCTGAATATTTTCTAATTCCCCTGAATATTTTCTAAGATGCCTAAATTTTATCTAATCCTCTGAATTTTATTCAGAATTTTTTCTAAATTCCCTGAATTTTATTCAGAATTTTCTCTAAATCCCCTGAATTTTTTCAGAATATTTTCTAAGTCCCCTGAATATTTTCTCAGACTCCTGAATTTTTTCTGTCCCCTAATTTTATTTAGAATTTTTTCTAAATTCCCTGAATTTTTTCAGAATATTTTCTAAGTCCCCGGAATATTTTCTAAGTCCCCTGAATTTTTTCTAAGTCAACTGAATTTTTTTAGAATATTTTCAATGTCCTCTAATTATTTTCTAAGTCCCGTGAATATTTTCTAAGACCTTGAATTTTTTCTAAGTCCCCTGAATTTTATTGAGAATTTTTTCTAAATCCCCTGAATTTTTTCCGAATATTTTCTAAGTCCTCTGAATATTTTCTAAGATGCCTAAATTGTTTCTAATCCTCTGAATTTTATTCAGAATTTTTTCTAAATCCCCTGAATATTTTCTAAGACCCCTGAATTTTTTCTAAATCTCCTGAATTTTTTCAGAATATTTTCTAAGTCCCCTGAATTTTTTCTAAGTCAACTGAATTTTTTTAGAATATTTTCAATG
>NW_022985871.1:0-48283 GCF_902459505.1 Geotrypetes seraphini
GTATATTTAGGTTATTGTTTTACAGGAGATAGTTAAATAGAATTTCAACTTTGGGTGTTGAGGGTAAGAGAAGACTCTTTTTTCCTGATGTCCTTGTATAAAATTGTCTTGGGGAGAGGTTAATTTTCCTTGTTTAGTTTACAAACTAATGCTTTATAATATAAGCTACGAGACTAACTTAAGATTTTATCTTCTATAATACCAGTAAGTGGTATTAGTAGAATAAATAGAATGATATAGAGTGGTTGAAGCTATTTGACCTAATAGAATATAAGGGTCTTCTACTGGTATTCTTCCTCCCAGTCACGTTAAAATTATAGTATTAGACACAATAAATCAGAAGAGTGTTTGACGTAGTGGTTGAAATATCATTACTTCGTTTGGTTGTATGAAGTAAAGGGATAAGGATAAGAATAAGAATGGATAACAGTAGAGCTACTACTCCTCCCAATTTATTTGGGATTGAGCGAAGAATATGCATAAGCAAATAAAAAGTATCATTCTGGTTTAATGTGTGGTGGGGTAGATAGTGGATTTGCTGGTGTAAAATTTCTGGATCTGTTAATAGGTTTGGTAAAGAAGTGCTAGTAATGTAAGTATGGTGATTATAATGATAAAACCTAAATATCTTTATAGGAAAAATATGGGTGAAATGTTACTTTATCTGTATTAGAATTCAAGCCAGTAGGATATTTGAGCCAGTTTCATGGAGGAATAGTAAATGGAGTTATACTTACACCAGCAATTACAATAGGTAAAATAAAATGAATTGCGAGACAGAAACGAGTTAATGTTGCTTTGTCTATGTTGAATCCCACCCCAGATTCACTGTACTAAATCGTTACCAATATATGGGTATGGCAGATAATAGGTTTGTAATTACAGTTGCGCCTCAAAATGATTTTTGACCTCAGGGTAATACATAACTATAAAATGAGGTTGCTATAAGGAGTAGGAGAAGGACCACTCCAATGTTTCAGGTTTCTTTATAGAGGAATGAGCCGTAATGATTCCGCGACAACATGAAGATAAACTAATATAAGAAAATAGATGCTCCGGTAGCGTGTAGGTTACGAATTACCACATCCGTAATTTAGTCACGGCAGATATGGGCAATAGATGAAAATGCAGTGTGAGTATCGGTCTTGTATCATGTATAGCTAGAAATAATCCTGTAACAATTTGGGAAATTTAAACAAACTCCTATAAGTGAACCGTAATTTCATAAAGATGATAGGTTTGCTGGTGCTGGAGAGGTCAATAAATGAGGAGTTAATAATTTTTAAATATTGGATGGGTTTTGCGAATATTAGGTGTCATTAGGTTTTTATAGTTGAATTACAACAATAGTTTTTCATATTATTAGTCTTGGTTAAATTCCTTGTAAAAATATATGTTTTATTTAAGTTTTTTTAGGGTTTTTTTGGTTTTATTATTGGTATAGTAGGGGTTGCTTCAAATCCATCTCCCTATTTTGCTGCATATGGGTTGGTGATAGGGGCTATGGCTGGGGTGTTGAATTACTTGTAACATTTGGATTAACCTTTTTATTTTAGTATTACTTTTAATTTATTTAGGAGGTATACTTGTGGTTTTTGCTACTCTGCTGCTATGGCAGCAGATCGTATCCTGTAGATGGGGTGATTGATCAGTTTTTATCTATGTAATGATTTATTGAATTTCGTTATTAATTGGTTGAAGTTATGTTGAAGAGTTAGATGTGATTTCTTTATTTGAGAATTTATCATATGTGCGTTGTGATTGAGGTGGTGTAATAATATTATACTATTTAGGAGGATTTATATTATTACTTTTAGGTTGAGTTTTATTAGTTACTTTATTTGTGGTTCTTGAGATTACTCGTTATATTTCTTTTGGAAATATCTTGAAATTAAGATAATAATAAATAAGGTAAATAAGAAGATAGTTAGATAAGTTTTAATTATACTTTGATGTATATTGTAATAATCTTAATTGAAGATAATGGTTATTAGTTAATCCTTTTGGACCTGAATTTTCTAACCATGAAAGATCTAGTGTATTAGTTGCATAGTTTGACCAGCTTTAAAGATGTTTTCGAGGTCATACGGTGAATTAAAATAGGGAAAAATGATTTTTTTTGTTTAATAGGTTTACTTATTAAGTCGAATGCAATAATTAAACTCAAAGCTACTACTAATATAGCGGTAAGTTTTGAGATTAATGGTATGGTTATAATTAGTGTCTTTGGTATTGTTATGTTAATTGAGATTAGGAAACCTGCTACTATACTTCCTCAGGCTAAACGTTTAATGGGATTAAGAAGGTATTTAATGTTTTCATTAAGTGGTTGAAGTGTAATAATTCGTGGTGTATTTGTTATAGAAAATATAATAATTCGAAGGGTGTGTATATAGAAGTAAATATTGTTGCTACAATTGTAATAATTAAGGCTCACATATTTGTATTTGAAGTGTTTATTGCTTCAATAATAGCATCTTTTGAGAAGAAACCAGTTAAAAATGGTATTCCTGTTAAAGCTAGGCTTCCAATAGTTATGCATGAAGATGTAAATGGGAGCATATTATGTATTCCTCCTATTTTTCGAATGTCTTGCTCATTATTAAGATTATGAATAATAGAGCCGGAGCATATAAATAATATTGCTTTAAAGAATGCATGTAAACAAATGTGAAGAAAAGCAAGTTGTGGTTGATTAAGCCCAATAGTTACTATTATTAGACCTAATTGACTGGATGTTTGAAAATGCTACAATTTTTTTAATATCATTTTGTGTTAAAGCACATGTGGCTGTAAAAAGGGTTGTAATGGCTCCTAAGCAAAGGCATATAGTTGTTGCGGTTTTTTTGCTCTAAAATAGGACTAAATCGAATTAATAGAAAAATCCCTGCAACAACTATTGTACTTGAATGAAGAAGAGCAGATACTGGTGTTGGGCCTTCTATTGCTGCTGGTAGTCAGGGATGTAAACCAAATTGAGCTGATTTTCCTGTAGCTGCTAAGATTAATCCGCATAATGGTAATGTGGTGTCATATGATGAAATAAAGATTTGTTGTATCTCTCATGAGTTGAGTTTTGTTGCAAATCATGCTATAGAGAAAATTAACCCAATATCCCCAATTCGATTATAAATAACAGCTTGAAGGGCAGACGAGTTTGCATCAATTCGTGCCTGTCACCATCCGATTAATAAAAAAGATATAATGCCTACTCCCTCCCAACCGATAAAAAATTGAAATAAATTATTAGCTGAGACAAAGAATTAGTATGGTGATGAGAAAAAGTAATAAGTAGTTAAAAAATTTATTAATTCAAGGGTCAGTAGATATATATCATAGAGCAAACTCTATAATTGATCAAGTAACGAATAATGCTACTGGGATAAATAGGACAGAGTAATAATCAAATTTAAGGCTAATGTTGATATCAAAAGTAGTTGAGTTTATTCAATGTCAACTAATTGTAATTACTTCTGATCCTTGGTTTAGAAAATTATTAGAGGAATTATACTAACTAGGAAAGATATTTTTACAGTTTGTGAGATTGAAAAGGTGTTGGTGATTGATTAATTATGTAATAAATTAAAGGGAGTAAAAGAAGAATAAGCGAGGTTAATAAGGTTGAATGGAAAATTAAAAAAGTCATTACTATCACATGGAATTACACCAAGATTTCTGGTACCTAAAACCAGTGGATTATTATCCTTTGAAAGTTTAAGAGATTTGTGGAGTTTAACCTCAATTATAAGTAATTAGCAGTTCTTATTAGTTCACTATCTCTTGGTATTTAGTGGTTTTTTAACCAAATTTTTAGATTCACAATCTATTGTTTTTTTAAACTATAAATACAGGTAAATATACCTCAAATTAATGATGGTTTACAAATTAATAAACATATTGGGATAGTATGGAGACTTATAAGAAGGTGTTCACGTGTAAATGTGGGGTAAATTGCAGTTAGGTGTTCTGGTATTTTTCCTTGTTGAGTAGTTAAGAAGATGTATAAAGAATATAAGGCAGTAATAATTACACTAGACTGGTTAAAATAATAGTAATATTTGATCAATTAAACAGTGTTGTAATAATTATTAATTCTCCTATAAGATTGGTTTTGTTGGGGGAAGGGCTATATTTATTAAATTGGCTAATAATCATCATGTAGCTATTAATGGTAAAATTGTTTGTATGCCTCGTGCTAGGAGCATTGTTCGGCTGTGTGTTCGTTCATAGTTTGTATTAGCTAAAAAATAATATTGATGATGATAAACCGTGGGCAATTATAAGAATAATTGCTCCTGTAAAACCTCATGGAGTTTGAATAATAATAGCGGCAATTACAAGTGCTATATGACTTACTGAAGAGTAGGCAATTAATGATTTTAAGTCTGCTTGACGTAAGCAAATTGAACTTGTTATAATAATGCCCCATAGACTAACAATTAAAAATGGAAAGACTGAATCTTTGGTGAATGGTGTTATTATAATTGAAATTCGTATAATACCATAACCACCTAATTTTAGAAGAATTGCTGCAAGAATTATTGAGCCGGCAATTGGTGCTTCTACATGGGCTTTTGGTAATCAGAGGTGAAAACCATAGAGTGGTAATTTAACTAAAAATGCAATAAAGCATGCAACTCATCAGATTTGATTAGTTTGAGTTGGATAAATTTGAGTTATAAAAGGTAGACTTGTTATTATTAAAGATCCTGATTCAGCTTGTAGTGTTAGTAATGCAATAAGTAGTGGTAAAGAGCCTATAAGGGTGTAAAATAAAAAATAGATACCTGCATTTAGGCGTTCAGTTTGATTTCCTCATCGGGTAATAATAATAAGTGTTGGAATTAAAGTACTTTCAAATATAATATAAAATAAGGTTAATTCTATTGCTGAAAGGCTAGAATTAGCGATAGCTGTAATATAATAAAAGTTAAAATATAAAGTCGTTGTTGATTAATAGGTATATTAATCATATGATTTTGGCTTGCAATAATTATTAGGGGGTTAGTCAACATGTTAAAATTAATAATGGGGTTGATAATTGATCTGTATATAAGTAATTATTAATAAATATTGGGTTATTTAATGGGGAGAAAAATCACATAAGACTTCAAAAAGAAATTATTAGGCTGTATATGGTTAATAAAGTTCAAAGTCATTTGTTTGGTGAAAATCATGTTACAGGAATTAGCATAATAGAAGGAAATAAAATTTTTAGCATTATAGAAGATTAAGATTTTGTATTAAATCAGATCCGTGTGTATGTGTTGTCGCAACAAGAATAGCAAGTCCTGTTCCTGCTTCACAGGCAGATAAAGTAAGAAGAATTATGGGGCTTAATGAAAATATTATGGATTCAAATTGTAAACATCAGGTAGATATACCTATAAAAATGGATAATATAAGGCCTTCTAGACAAATAAGCGCAGATAATAAATGTATTCTGTGGAATACTAAACCAGTTAGACAAAGTAAGAAAGTTGATAAAATAATAAATATTAGTGGGGTCATAAAGAAGTTGTGTTTTCACAATTTATTAAGTCGAAATTAATAATCTTTATTTAGATTAACTTCTTATTCTGCTCACTCTAGTTTTCCTTGAAATCATTCATAAATAAGTCCTAATGAAAGTAGGATTAAAATAGCTGTTGCTAGAAAGAATGTTATGGTTGGTGTAATTAGTTGACTAGCTCATGTATAGGAAGGAGAAGTGCAATTTCAAGGTCAAAAAGGAGAAATAGAATAGCAACTAGGAAGAATTTTATGGAGAAAGGTATACGTGCAGACCCTAATGGGTCAAAACCACATTCATAGGGAGAAAGTTTTTCTGCATCTGGTTTCATAATTGGAATTCAAAAACTGAAAAGTAATAATATATTGTTAAAATAATTGCTGTGGTAAATGTTAAGATCATTATTTTCTTCAAGGGTAATTCTTGAATTAAATGATTGGAAATCATTAGTATTAATTATACTAAGAAAATATGAGCCTCATCAATAAATTGATACATATAAAAATAGTCATACTACATCTACAAAGTGTCAATATCATGCAGCAGCTTCAAAACCAAAATGATGTTCTGATGTAAAATGGTATATTAATTGTCGAAGTAAACAGATAATAAGAAAAGTAGAGCCAATTAAAACATGTAAACCATGAAATCCTGTTGCAACGAAGAAGGTGGAGCCATATACTCCATCTGCAATGGCAAAAGGTGCTTCGTAATATTCTATTGCTTGGAGAAGTGTAAAGTATAAACCTAAAATAATTGTTAATGCTAATGCTTGAGTTGTTTCTTTTCGATTATGATTTATAATACTATGGTGTGCTCAAGTTACAGTAACGCCGGATGCCAACAGGACGGCTGTATTTAGTAATGGTACTTCAAATGGGTTAAGAGGTAAAATACCAGTTGGTGGTCAAGATTCCCCTAGCTCGCATAGTGGTGCTAAACTTGCACGGTAAAATGCTCAGAAAAACCCTAGGAAGAAAAAAACTTCTGAGGTAATAAATAAAATTATACCATAGCGAAGGCCTTGTTGAACAATTAAAGTATGATGACCTTGAAATGTCGCTTCTCGTACAATATCTCGCCATCATTGAAATATAGTCAGTAGTAAAACAGTAAGCCCTAAATTATAATCATGGTATTTGCAGAGTGGAATCATATAGCTAAACCAGATGTTATTAATAGTGCAGCTACTGCACCTGTTAAAGGTCATGGGCTTGGGTTAACTATATGAAATGCATGTATTTGGTGTGCCATTAATTTATGAATTTTCCTGTAAATAAAGTGAAAGAAGTAATACAAAAACATATGCTTGAATTATGGCTACAGCAATTTCTAATACTGTAAGTAAAATTAGAACAATAAATGTTAATAGGGATACAGTAGGTATTATTGGTAACAAAATAAATGTTGCTGTGGCAATTAGTTGAATTAGAAGGTGACCAGCAGTTAGATTAGCAGTTAGTCGAACACCTAGTGCTAATGGTCGAATAAATAAACTAAGTGTCTCAATAATTACAAGTGGTGGAATTAGTATTGTTGGTGTACCTTCTGGCAATAGGTGGCCTAATGATAGGGTGGGTTGAGTTCGTAGGCCTATTAAGACTGTAGATATCATAGTGGAACTGCTAATGCTATATTTATAGACAACTGAGTTGTAGGAGTAAATGTATATGGTAAAAGGCCTAATATATTTATTGAAATAAGCAATAATAAGAGTGAAGTTAAAATTAATGTTCAAATTTGACCTCGTGGTGAAATTGGCGAAAATAATTGTTTTGTAATAGTTAATAGAAATCATGTTTGTAGTGAGGAGGTACGATTGTTTATTCATTTATTGGTTGGTTTTGGAAATAAAATTAAAGGGAATATAATGGCCAATAAAATTAGAGGTATACCAAGAAGTGTTGGGCTCATAAATTGGTCAAAGAAACTTATTATCATGGTCATAATCATGGAGTTAATTTAATAGTAGAAGAGTATAATGTTATAGGGTTTGATGTATTATGTACAACTGTTTTTATCAATAAAAATAATAAAATTATTCAGGTTATTATTAGTATAGCAAATCAAGGGGATGGGTTTAATTGTGGCATAACACTAAGGGTATTAAACCGATATTAGCTTAAAAGGCTAATGCTTTAATTCTTAGCTACTTAGTGATAATTTGTTATAGATCACATTTCAAATTTTGGTAATGAAACGGATTCGATAACAATTGGTATGAAACTGTGGTTAGCACCACAGATCTCAGAGCATTGACCATAAAAAATTCCAGGTTGAGTAGTAATAAATGTAGTTTGGTTTAACCGACCTGGAATAGCATCAGTTTTTAGACCAAGTGTTGGAACTGTTCATGAGTGAAGTACATCTTCTGCAGAAACTAATATGCGAATAGGAGATTCTATTGGAATTACTATTCGATTATCAACTTCTAGTAAACGGAATTGACCTGGAAATAAGTCTAAGGTTGGGGTTATATAAGAATCAAATATATTATCTATAAAATCCGTAAACTCGTATGTCCAATATCATTGGTGGCCTATAGTTTTGATAGTTAGATGTGGATCACTAATTTCATCTATAATATATAAAATACGTAGGGAGGGTAACGCAATTAAAATTATAATAAACTGCTGGAAGAATAGTTCAAATTATTTCTACTTCTTGGGCATCAACAGTATTTGTTGTAGTAAGGGTTGTTGTTATTATGGTGGTTAAAATATATAAAACAAGAGTGCTAATTAGAAAAACTACTATTAATGTATGATCATGAAAATGTAATAATTCTTCTATAATTGGGGATGCTGCATCTTGAAAGCCGAGTTGTGATGGGTAAGCCATTAAGATGTACAAAATATATTGTTATTCTGCTCTGACAAGGCAGTGTAATAATATTTACTAACATCTTAAAAAGATAATAAATCGGTTATATGATTGGCTTGAAATCATTAAAGTAGGTTCAACTCCTTCTCTTTTTGTCGTACTTGAACGAAGGTGGGTTCCTCATATGTGTGATAAGGTGGTGGGCAACCTAGAAGTCATTCAACATTGGTTATTGTAAGTTCTGTTAGTTGAACTTCACGTTTTGCTGTAAAAGCTTCTCAGATAATAAATATTATTATAATTACAGCAACCAGTGAAATTAAGGAACCAATTGATGAAATAGTATTTCAAATAACATAGGCATCTGGATAATCAGAATATCGTCGAGGTATACCGGCTAAACCTAGAAAATGTTGTGGAAAAAAGGTTATGTTAACACCAAGGAATATTACTCCAAAATGAATTTTTGTTCATGTATCATGTAATGTATAACCAGAAAACAAAGGGAATCAATGGATAAAACCGCCTATAATTGCGAAAACTGCTCCTATTGATAGAACATAATGGAAATGGGCAACTACATAATAAGTGTCATGTAACACAATATCTAATGATGAGTTTGCTAGAACAATTCCAGTTAAACCTCCAACAGTGAAAAGAAAAATAAAGCCAAGTGCTCATAGGAGGGCAGCATTTCATTTGATTGCACCTCCATGTAGTGTTGCTAATCAACTAAATACTTTAACTCCTGTAGGAATAGCAATAATTATTGTAGCAGAAGTAAAATATGCTCGTGTATCTACATTTATTCCAACAGTAAATATATGGTGGGCTCAAACAATAAAACCCAATAGGCCAATAGATATTATTGCTCATACTATCCCTATGTAGCCAAATGGTTCCTTCTTTCCTGAATAATATGTTACAATGTGTGAGATTATTCCAAAACCAGGTAAAATTAAAATATATACTTCTGGATGACCAAAAAATCAAAACAAATGTTGATATAAAATGGGATCACCTCCACCAGCGGGATCAAAAAAAGTTTATTTAGGTTTCGGTCTGTTAATAATATAGTAATACCAGCTGCAAGGACAGGTAAAGATAATAATAATAGAACTGCAGTCACTAAAACAGATCATACAAATAAAGGTGTTTGATATTGTGATATTGTTGGAGGTTTTATATTAATAATTGTTGTAATGAAATTAATAGCTCCTAAAATAGAGGAAATGCCGGCTAGGTGTAGTGAGAAAATTGTTAAATCTACAGATGCTCCTGCATGGGCAATATTGCTGGCTAAAGGAGGGTAAACTGTTCATCCTGTACCTGCTCCAGCCTCAACACCAGATGAAGCTAAGAGTAATAAAAGTGATGGAGGGAGAAGCCAGAAACTTATATTATTTATTCGTGGAAAGGCTATATCTGGGGGCTCCAATTATTAATGGGATTAATCAATTTCCAAAACCTCCAATTATGATTGGTATAACCATGAAGAAGATTATAATAAATGCGTGGGCAGTTACTAAAACATTATAAATTTGATCATCACCTAGTAACGCTCCAGGTTGGCTTAATTCGGTTCGGATTAGTAGACTGAGGGCGGTGCCGACTATTCCAGCTCAGGCACCAAAAATTAAATATAGGGTACCAATATCTTTGTGATTGGTTGAGAAAAATCAACGAGTTAACATTAAGGGTAAATGTAAATAGCGGACTGTAATTCCGTTTTAAGGGTTTAATCTCCTATTTATCAGCTTTAGTCTTGTAGTGAATAACACATAGGATTGCAAATCCTAAGGTGAGGAAATATTTCCTCTAAGACTTATAAGTAAATTGAGGCTATAAGCATCTAGCTGTTAATTAGAAGGTTGTGGATTAAAACTCCATCAATTTAGTAAGGCTTTAGCTTAATTAAAGTACTTGAATTGCAGTCAAGATATATGAGGTAAAATCTTATAAGTCTTACAGAAGCTAGAAGGTTTATACTCCTATTTAGGGCTTTGAAGGTCCTTAGTTTAATTATCCTAAGCCTCTAAAAAGAAATTAAACTAGGAGTTAATGGAAGTAAAAAGGTTGCTAACACTATTACTACTATAAGAGGTAAGTAAAATATATTATTAAACTTAAATCGTCATATAATAGTTGAGTTAATAGTATTAGGTGAATAGGTTAATGAAAGAGCATATGTCAATCGAAGATAAAAAAAAAGACTTAATAAAGATGAGATCGCTATAATTGTGGCAATTGATGGGATGTGTTGTAATGTTAATTCTTGTAAAATAAATCATTTTGGTAAAAAGCTGTAGTTGGTGGGAGACCCCCAAGTGATAATAAAATAAATATTATTAGGGCCACTAATACTGGTATTTTTGTTCATGCAATTGTTAACATTTTAATTTGTGTAGCATTGAAGATTTTAAATGATAAGAATATGGCAGTTGTTATAATAACATAAATGATAAAGGTTAACATTATGATATAAGGAGAAAGGGTAAAATAATTATTATTCATCCTAAATGTGCAATAGATGATGCAGCAATAATTTTTCGTAGGTGTACTTGATTTAACCCAATTCAACCACCAACAATAATTGAAAGAAGGCCTATAATCATAAGAACCTGAATATTTAAGGAAGAAAAAATTATATACATTAAAGCAATAGGGGCAATTTTTTGTCATGTTGATAAAATTAAACCAGTTGTAAGACTTAATCCTTGTAACACTTCTGGTAACCAAAAGTGTAGTGGGGCTAAACCCATTTTTATTATAAGAGCTAATGATAATATATTGGAAGAAAGTGGTGAGAGTTCTTTTAGTTCTCATATGCCAGTATTTCAAGCATTGATTAATGCAGAAAATAAAATTAATGTGGCTGCTGTGGCCTGTGTTAAAAAGTATTTTGTAGTAGCTTCTGTAGCACGTGGGTGATGATCTGTAATTATTAGTGGAATAATAGCTAATGTACTAATTTCTAAACCCAGTCAGGCCAAAAGTCAATGTGAGCTAATTAATGTAACTATTGTACCAATAAATATACTAATAAGTAAAATAGCTAAGGCAAAAGGATTCATTAGTAAAAAATGGCAATAACCATTATTTTTGGGGTATGGGCCCAAAAGCTTAATTAGCTGATTTTACTTAAGAAGTGGTGTAACGGTAGCACGCAGAGTTTTGAACTCTTTAGCCTGGGTTCGAATCCAAGTTTTTTATAAGTGTCATTAGATGATCGTTTTGGCAAAAAAGTCGGCAATAGGACACCTAAGTATCCTATAGCCGACTTTTTTATCAAGTTAACATATGTAATAAACTTTAATTAAATTAAAGTTTTAAAAATGTGGGAAAAACTGATTGGGGAAAAAAAACATAAGGTTTCCCCAATCAGTTTATACGTTTAATTATCATCTAATGAAGTATATTAATTTTTTTAATCTAAGTGTTATTAAGAGCAATATAAAAAGAGCGCAGGTACTAATTTGCTTGATTTACATAAACATGCGCAAAAGTACCGGGAGGGTAGGATATGGAGGGGTTAAATTCTCATAATTCATTCTATCAAAATGGTCCTATTTTCAGGCACATATCCTTATGTTTGAGGGGGTAATCCGGCTATAGCGATGGGAAAAGAGGTATAAATTAATGTTAATATCAACACTAGGGGTAGGAAGTTTTTTCAAACGAGGTGTATTAATTGGTCGTAACGAAATCGGGGGTATGATGCACGAACTCATAGAAATAAAGATGATAAAAATAGTGTTTTTATTATAAGATTAATGGTAATATAGTGTGTGTTAAGAGTTGAGGGTGCCAGGAAAAGTACAGCAGATAAAGTATTTATTATTAAAATATTGGAGTATTCGGCTAGAAAAAATAAGGCAAAAGGTCCACCGGCATATTCTACATTGAATCCAGAGACTAATTCAGATTCTCCTTCTGTTAAATCAAAAGGTGCACGATTAGTCTCTGCTAATGTAGAAATATATCATATTGTTGCTATAGGTCAAGTAGGAATAATAAGTCATATTTCTTCTTGGGTATAAATAAAATTGTATAGTGTAAATGAACCTGATAGAAGAATAGTAGATAAGAGAATAAGGCCAAGTGTAACTTCATATGAGATTGTTTGGGCAACTGCTCGTAGTGCTCCAACCAAGGCATATTTTGAATTGGAAGCCCATCCTGAACCTAAAATAGAGTAAACCATTACACTGGAAATGGCTAGAATAAATAAGATGCTTAGGTTTAAATCTAAAATTGGTTCTGGTATAGGTATTGGTGTTCATAAGACTAAGGATAATATTAAAGCTAGAATTGGGGTAAATAAAAATATTATTTGGGATGAAGAGGATGGGCGGAGGGGTTCTTTAATAAATAGTTTTAACCCATCTGCAATTGGTTGAAATAAACCTGTTGGGCCAATAATATTTGGCCCTTTTCGGGGATTGGATATACCCAAGAAATTTCCGTTCTACTAAAGTAAGAATAAGCTACGGCAAGTAGAATTGGAATAAAAGTATTAGTGGATTAAGTATTTTTAATAAAATCATAGCTAAAGAGAGGATTTAAACTTCTAGTTAAAAGAGCTTAGGGCTTTTGCAGTGTCAGGTTTTGCTACTTTTAGCTATCCTATTTTGGATTTATATTAATATTTTAATTGAGATAGTTTCATTATATTTTGTAAGACATGCTAAAAATATTGGTCTTAGTTCTTTTGGTCCTTTCGTACTAAAAAAGAATTATTAGATAGATAGAAACTGACCTGGATTTCTCCGGTCCTGAACTCAGATCACGTAGGATTTTAATTGTTGAACAAACAAACCGTTAACAGCAGCTGCACTGTAGGGATATCCTGATCCAACACGAGGGTCGTAAACCTCTTGATGATAAGGGCTCGTGAAGAAGATTGCGCTGTTATCCTAGGGTAGCTTGGTTCGTTGATCAAATATATTGGGTCAAATTTATAGGTTTTTCTGGTGCTGAATTTTGTTTAGCTTAGCTTGTGTTTCTCGAGGATATCTTTTCCTCCGTGGTTGCCCCAACCAAAGTTAGTATTTCAATTATTAATATGTTTAAGTGTATGAAATAACTTAAGTTCCATAGGGTCTTCTCGTCTTATTTTTTATTCTTGCTTTTGTACAAGAAGATCAATTTCATTGACTAGATTAAGGAGACAGTTAAGTTTCGTTTTGCCATTCATACTAGTCTTATATTTAAAAGACAAGTGATTAATGCTACCTTTGCACGGTCAGAATACCGCGGCCGTAAAACTAGGTGTCACTGGCAGGCAGTGCTATAATACATGTTTAATTTGCTAGAGGTGATGTTTTTGGTAAACAGGCGAAACTTGTTTTTGCCGAGTTCCTTCTTTAATCTTTTTGTCTGTCTTAAGCATACCTGTGTGAGTTAACGATATTAATAAGTTTTTTATCTAGTTAAGGAAAATATCTAATTTTTCGGTAATTATCAGTGACTAGTTCATTTTGATTTACACATATGCACAGAAAAAAATCATATTTTCTTATTACTAATTTTAACATGGACTTTTTTATAAAAATAATAGGACTTATTATGGTTTATGGGTTTTGAATAGATTATAGGAATCTTGGAATTTATTAAAATTAAGCTATAACGCTTTTTAAGAAGGTGGCTGCTTTTAGGTCAACTAGGTGAAAAAAAATTCTAAAATATCATTACCCATTAGTTTAGGTTGTATCCTTTTTCAAGAGGGCTGTACCCCTTTTGAATGACTCTTAAAAATTAATTTTATTTTAAATTTTATTTTAATAAATTTTAAGGTGGAGCTTAAAACTCGGTTAATAAGTAACCAGCTATCACTAGGCTCGATAGGGTGTTTTGCCTCTATTTAAAAATCTTCTCACTCTTTTGCCACAGAGATGAGTTTGCTCTACTAGCTGTTTTTAAATAGCTCGTCTAGTTTCGGGGTAGAAAGCTTTAGGTCTATTTGCTTTATGGTGACTAGTTAAATCATGATGCAAAAGGTACAAGTAATTATCTTTGCTATTTTTTACATTGGTATTTTATTTAATTTCTTTTTCAGCAGTCCCTTGCGGTACTTATTTTTTAGCGTTTTAATAACTATTCTATCGCCTATACTAAGATTGTAAATGTTTTAGGTTTTTAAAGGGTAAATTATGGTTAATTAAGCTAGCAGTATTGTTCAAAATGATTTGTTAACAAATATTTTTTCGGTGTAAGCGAAATGTTTTTATAAACTACATTTTGTAATCCAAGAGCACTTTCCAGTACACTTACCATGTTACGACTTTCCTCTTCTAGTACACTTGGTTTAATGTTTTGATGAGGGTGACGGGCGGTGTGTGCGCGCCGCAGGGCCGGCTTAAGAAAGGCATTATTATACTTTCTTACTGCCAAATCCACCTTAAATTATTATTTTCATAATAATATTCGTAATATTCTTGATCAAGAAAATGTAGCCCATATCTTTCCATCTTATGTGCTACACCTTGACCTGACGTATTTGATTAAATCATTTTTGCTAACTATATCTCATTTACAAGGTTAACTGACGACGGTGGTATATAAGCTGATAAAGCTAAAGATGGTGAGGTATTACGTGGATTATCGATTATAGAACAGGCTCCTCTGGTGGGGGTTTAGGGCACCGCCAAGTCCTTTGAGTTTTAAGCTGAAGCTCGTAGTACTCTGGCGGTATTATAAAGGATACAAGGTTTGTGGTTAAACATAGTGGGTATCTAATCCCAGTTTGAATTTTAACGGTCGTGAGGAAAATAAATTGTAAAACCTAAAACTAGTTTTTTATTGGGTATATAACCTATTAAGGCGTATAACAGCATAGTAGGTTTATAGTTTTAGTTAAATTTAAATGTTCTTGTAATCACTCTTTATGCCGAAGCTTATCGACTTGAGTTTCTTGTATAACCGCGGTGGCTGGCACAAGATAGACCAACTCTTATAGCTATATTTGAATCAAGCTAAGCTTAGGTTGTTCAATGTTTATCACTGCTGTAAACCCGTGAGGGTGTGGCAAAGGCTAAGTATTGTGGGCTACGTGGTGTGTTCCTAATACTATTACCTAAAATTTTTATAAGGATTTTATCACCGGGGTGTTGAGGCTAGCATGTGAAAGATTGGCTATAGTCGATAAAAGGGCTGGGACTAAACTCTTATGTCAGTGAAAATATGTTAAATTTTATCTTGGTATTTTCAATACCATGTTTGGCAATAAACTACAAAAACAGGTCGTTTTAACTGTACTACCTAGGGAACATGCGTAAAAATTTACGCACCTTCTCCAGGTAGTATGATGCGAAAATAATTTATGTATACTATATATATATATAACATACACATTTTTTTTGATTATAGCAAAGTTGATTTTATTTTAATACTAGATAATCAATAGTTTTTAGGACATTCACCCCAGTGGGGGGGAGGGGGGGGTAGCCTGAGAGGCTTTTGGATTACAGGGTTTGTTCTATGATTAGTCATATATATGTCCATCGAGCATTCACGAATCCGTGGACATTTATGAATGCATGAGGGACAACCAGTTAAGCAGTACTATGTACATGTAAATCACATAGATGAGTAAAACCACTGTGAAATGTCATCTGTGAAAGTAGATCCAAATTTAAAATAATGAAAGTACCAAGGAATGGGATGTCGCGATAACGCATACAGTGTACTAAAGCATTAATCAGCTGTTGTAGAACATAGTATGAAATAACTTAGTAAATGAGTACTCTGGAAACTTTTCACTATAAGGATAAGATACAAGAATTGATGATCTCTTACTAATATATGATAGATAATAGATAAGTGTATAAGAAGATGAGGCATGAGTACTATAAATGAATGCTCGATGTACATAGTAAGTATAATAACTTACTATGTATATCAACATCATACTCTCCCGGGGTACCGGGAGGTATATTTAGGTTATTGTTTACAGGAGATAGTTAAAATAGAATTTCAACTTTGGGTGTTGAGGGTAAGAGAAGACTCTTTTTCCTGATGTCCTTGTATAAATTGTCTTGGGGAGAGGTTAATTTTCCTTGTTTAGTTTACAAAACTAATGCTTTATAATATAAGCTACCGAGACTAACTTAAGATTTTATCTTCTATAATACCAGTAAGTGGTATTAGTAGAATAAATAGAATGAAATAGAGTGTTGAAGCTATTTGACCTAATAGAATATAAGGGTCTTCTACTGGTATTCCTCCCAGTCACGTTAAAATTATAGTATTAGACACAATAAATCAGAAGAGTGTTTGACGTAGTGGTTGAAATATCATACTTCGTTGTTTGGTTGTATGAAGTAAAGGGATAAGGATAAGAATAAGAATGGATAACAGTAGAGCTACTACTCCTCCCAATTTATTTGGGATTGAGCGAAGAATAGCATAAGCAAATAAAAAGTATCATTCTGGTTTAATGTGTGGTGGTGTAGATAGTGGATTTGCTGGTGTAAAATTTTCTGGATCTGTTAATAGGTTTGGTAAAAGAAGTGCTAGTAATGTAAGTATGGTGATTATAATGATAAAACCTAACATATCTTTATAGGAAAAATATGGGTGAAATGTTACTTTATCTGTATTAGAATTCAAGCCAGTAGGATTATTTGAGCCAGTTTCATGGAGGAATAGTAAATGGAGTATACTTACACCAGCAATTACAAAAGGTAAAATAAAATGAAATGCGAAGAAACGAGTTAATGTTGCTTTGTCTACTGAGAATCCCCCCCAGATTCACTGTACTAAATCGTTACCAATATATGGTATGGCAGATAATAGGTTTGTAATTACAGTTGCGCCTCAAAATGATATTTGACCTCAGGGTAATACATAACCTATAAATGCTGTTGCTATAAGGAGTAGGAGAAGGACCACTCCAATGTTTCAGGTTTCTTTATAGAGGAATGAGCCGTAATAGATTCCGCGACCAACATGAAGATAAACACTAATAAAGAAAATAGATGCTCCGGTAGCGTGTAGGTTACGAATTAACCATCCGTAATTTACGTCACGGCAGATATGGGCAATAGATGAAAATGCAGTGTGAGTATCGGCTGTATAATGTATAGCTAGAAATAATCCTGTAACAATTTGGGAAATTAAACAAACTCCTATAAGTGAACCGTAATTTCATAAAGATGATAGGTTTGCTGGTGCTGGGAGGTCAATAAATGAGGAGTTAATAATTTTAAATATTGGATGGGTTTTGCGAATATTAGGTGTCATTAGGTTTTTATAGTTGAATTACAACAATAGTTTTTCATATTATTAGTCTTGGTTAAATTCCTTGTAAAAATATATGTTTTATTTAAGTTTTTTAGGGTTTTTTGGTTTTATTATTGGTATAGTAGGGGTTGCTTCAAATCCATCTCCCTATTTTGCTGCATATGGGTTGGTGATAGGGGCTATGGCTGGGTGTTGATTACTTGTAACATTTGGATTAACCTTTTTATCTTTAGTATTACTTTTAATTTATTTAGGAGGTATACTTGTGGTTTTTGCATACTCTGCTGCTATGGCAGCAGATCAGTATCCTGTAGCATGGGGTGATTGATCAGTTTTTATCTATGTAATGATTTATTGAATTTCGTTATTAATTGGTTGAAGTTATGTTGAAGAGTTAGATGTGATTTCTTTATTTGAGAATTTATCATATGTGCGTTGTGATTGAGGTGGTGTAATAATATTATACTATTTAGGAGGATTTATATTATTACTTTTAGGTTGAGTTTTATTAGTTACTTTATTTGTGGTTCTTGAGATTACTCGTTATATTTCTTTTGGAAATATCTTGAAATTAAGATAATAATAAATAAGGTAAATAAGAAGATAGTTAGATAAGTTTTAATTATACTTTGATGTATATTTGTAATAATCTTAATTGAAGATAATTGGTTATTAGTTAATCCTTTTGGACCTGAATTTTCTAACCATGAAAGATCTAGTGTATTAGTTGCAATAGTTTGACCCAGCTTTAAAGATGTTTTAGAGGTCATACGGTGAATTAAAATAGGGAAAAATCCAAGTAATGTTGAAAACAAAAATGATTTTTTTTGTTTAATAGGTTTACTTATTAAGTCGAATGCAATAATTAAACTCAAAGCTACTACTAATATAGCGGTAAGTTTTGAGATTAATGGTATGGTTATAATTAGTGTCTTTGGTATTGTTATGTTAATTGAGATTAGGAAACCTGCTACTATACTTCCTCAGGCTAAACGTTTAATGGGATTAAGAAGGTATTTAATGTTTTCATTAAGTGGTTGAAGTGTAATAATTCGTGGTGTATTTGTTATAGAAAATATAATAATTCGAAGGGTGTATATAGAAGTAAATATTGTTGCTACAATTGTAATAATTAAGGCTCACATATTTGTATTTGAAGTGTTTATTGCTTCAATAATAGCATCTTTTGAGAAGAAACCAGTTAAAAATGGTATTCCTGTTAAAGCTAGGCTTCCAATAGTTATGCATGAAGATGTAAATGGGAGCATATTATGTATTCCTCCTATTTTTCGAATGTCTTGCTCATTATTAAGATTATGAATAATAGAGCCGGAGCATATAAATAATATTGCTTTAAAGAATGCATGTAAACAAATGTGAAGAAAAGCAAGTTGTGGTTGATTAAGCCCAATAGTTACTATTATTAGACCTAATTGACTGGATGTTGAAAATGCTACAATTTTTTTAATATCATTTTGTGTTAAAGCACATGTGGCTGTAAAAAGGGTTGTAATGGCTCCTAAGCAAAGGCATATAGTTGTTGCGGTTTTATTTTGCTCTAAAATAGGACTAAATCGAATTAATAGAAAAATCCCTGCAACAACTATTGTACTTGAATGAAGAAGAGCAGATACTGGTGTTGGGCCTTCTATTGCTGCTGGTAGTCAGGGATGTAAACCAAATTGAGCTGATTTTCCTGTAGCTGCTAAGATTAATCCGCATAATGGTAATGTGGTGTCATATGATGAAATAAAGATTTGTTGTATCTCTCATGAGTTGAGTTTTGTTGCAAATCATGCTATAGAGAAAATTAACCCAATATCCCCAATTCGATTATAAATAACAGCTTGAAGGGCAGACGAGTTTGCATCAATTCGTGCCTGTCACCATCCGATTAATAAAAAAGATATAATGCCTACTCCCTCCCAACCGATAAAAAATTGAAATAAATTATTAGCTGAGACAAGAATTAGTATGGTGATGAGAAAAAGTAATAAGTAGTTAAAAAATTTATTAATTCAAGGGTCAGTAGATATATATCATAGAGCAAACTCTATAATTGATCAAGTAACGAATAATGCTACTGGGATAAATAGGACAGAGTAATAATCAAATTTAAGGCTAATGTTGATATCAAAAGTAGTTGAGTTTATTCAATGTCAACTAATTGTAATTACTTCTGATCCTTGGTTTAGAAAAATTATTAGAGGAATTATACTAACTAGGAAAGATATTTTTACAGTTTGTGAGATTGAAAAAGGTGTTGGTGATTGATTAATTATGTAATAAATTAAAGGGAGTAAAAGAAGAATAAGCGAGGTTAATAAGGTTGAATGGAAAATTAAAAAAGTCATTACTATCACATGGAATTACACCAAGATTTCTGGTACCTAAAACCAGTGGATTATTATCCTTTGAAAGTTTAAGAGATTTGTGGAGTTTAACCTCAATTATAAGTAATTAGCAGTTCTTATTAGTTCACTATCTCTTGGTATTTAGTGGTTTTTAACCAAATTTTTAGATTCACAATCTATTGTTTTTTTAAACTATAAATACAGGTAAATATACCTCAAATTAATGATGGTTTACAAATTAATAAACATATTGGGATAGTATGGAGACTTATAAGAAGGTGTTCACGTGTAAATGTGGGGTAAATTGCAGTTAGGTGTTCTGGTATTTTTCCTTGTTGAGTAGTTAAGAAGATGTATAAAGAATATAAGGCAGTAATAATTACACCTAGACTGGTTAAAATAATAGTAATATTTGATCAATTAAACAGTGTTGTAATAATTATTAATTCTCCTATAAGATTTGGTGTTGGGGGAAGGGCTATATTTATTAAATTGGCTAATAATCATCATGTAGCTATTAATGGTAAAATTGTTTGTATGCCTCGTGCTAGGAGCATTGTTCGGCTGTGTGTTCGTTCATAGTTTGTATTAGCTAAACAAAATAATATTGATGATGATAAACCGTGGGCAATTATAAGAATAATTGCTCCTGTAAAACCTCATGGAGTTTGAATAATAATAGCGGCAATTACAAGTGCTATATGACTTACTGAAGAGTAGGCAATTAATGATTTTAAGTCTGCTTGACGTAAGCAAATTGAACTTGTTATAATAATGCCCCATAGACTAACAATTAAAAATGGAAAGACTGAATCTTTGGTGAATGGTGTTATTATAATTGAAATTCGTATAATACCATAACCACCTAATTTTAGAAGAATTGCTGCAAGAATTATTGAGCCGGCAATTGGTGCTTCTACATGGGCTTTTGGTAATCAGAGGTGAAAACCATAGAGTGGTAATTTAACTAAAAATGCAATAAAGCATGCAACTCATCAGATTTGATTAGTTTGAGTTGGATAAATTTGAGTTATAAAAGGTAGACTTGTTATTATTAAAGATCCTGATTCAGCTTGTAGTGTTAGTAATGCAATAAGTAGTGGTAAAGAGCCTATAAGGGTGTAAAATAAAAAATAGATACCTGCATTTAGGCGTTCAGTTTGATTTCCTCATCGGGTAATAATAATAAGTGTTGGAATTAAAGTACTTTCAAATATAATATAAAATAAGGTTAATTCTATTGCTGAAAAGGCTAGAATTAGCGATAGCTGTAATATAATAAAAGTTAAAATATAAAGTCGTTGTTGATTAATAGGTATATTAATCATATGATTTTGGCTTGCAATAATTATTAGGGGGGTTAGTCAACATGTTAAAATTAATAATGGGGTTGATAATTGATCTGTATATAAGTAATTATTAATAAATATTGGGTTATTTAATGGGGAGAAAAATCACATAAGACTTCAAAAAGAAATTATTAGGCTGTATATGGTTAATAAAGTTCAAAGTCATTTGTTTGGTGAAAATCATGTTACAGGAATTAGCATAATAGAAGGAAATAAAATTTTTAGCATTATAGAAGATTAAGATTTTGTATTAAATCAGATCCGTGTGTATGTGTTGTCGCAACAAGAATAGCAAGTCCTGTTCCTGCTTCACAGGCAGATAAAGTAAGAAGAATTATGGGGCTTAATGAAAATATTATGGATTCAAATTGTAAACATCAGGTAGATATACCTATAAAAATGGATAATATAAGGCCTTCTAGACAAATAAGCGCAGATAATAAATGTATTCGGTGGAATACTAAACCAGTTAGACAAAGTAAGAAAGTTGATAAAATAATAAATATTAGTGGGGTCATAAAGAAGTTGTGTTTTCACAATTTATTAAGTCGAAATTAATAATCTTTATTTAGATTAACTTCTTATTCTGCTCACTCTAGTTTTCCTTGAAATCATTCATAAATAAGTCCTAATGAAAGTAGGATTAAAATAGCTGTTGCTAGAAAGAATGTTATGGTTGGTGTAATTAGTTGACTAGCTCATGGTATAGGAAGGAGAAGTGCAATTTCAAGGTCAAAAAGGAGAAATAGAATAGCAACTAGGAAGAATTTTATGGAGAAAGGTATACGTGCAGACCCTAATGGGTCAAAACCACATTCATAGGGAGAAAGTTTTTCTGCATCTGGTTTCATAATTGGAATTCAAAAACTGATAAGTAATAATAATATTGTTAAAATAATTGCTGTGGTAAATGTTAAGATCATTATTTTCTTCAAGGGTAATTCTTGAATTAAATGATTGGAAATCATTAGTATTAATTATACTAAGAAAATATGAGCCTCATCAATAAATTGATACATATAAAAATAGTCATACTACATCTACAAAGTGTCAATATCATGCAGCAGCTTCAAAACCAAAATGATGTTCTGATGTAAAATGGTATATTAATTGTCGAAGTAAACAGATAATAAGAAAAGTAGAGCCAATTAAAACATGTAAACCATGAAATCCTGTTGCAACGAAGAAGGTGGAGCCATATACTCCATCTGCAATGGCAAAAGGTGCTTCGTAATATTCTATTGCTTGGAGAAGTGTAAAGTATAAACCTAAAATAATTGTTAATGCTAATGCTTGAGTTGTTTCTTTTCGATTATGATTTATAATACTATGGTGTGCTCAAGTTACAGTAACGCCGGATGCCAACAGGACGGCTGTATTTAGTAATGGTACTTCAAATGGGTTAAGAGGTAAAATACCAGTTGGTGGTCAAGATTCCCCTAGCTCGCATAGTGGTGCTAAACTTGCACGGTAAAATGCTCAGAAAAACCCTAGGAAGAAAAAAACTTCTGAGGTAATAAATAAAATTATACCATAGCGAAGGCCTTGTTGAACAATTAAAGTATGATGACCTTGAAATGTCGCTTCTCGTACAATATCTCGCCATCATTGAAATATAGTCAGTAGTAAAACAGTAAGCCCTAAATATATAATCATGGTATTTGCAGAGTGGAATCATATAGCTAAACCAGATGTTATTAATAGTGCAGCTACTGCACCTGTTAAAGGTCATGGGCTTGGGTTAACTATATGAAATGCATGTATTTGGTGTGCCATTAATTTATGAATTTTCCTGTAAATAAAGTGAAAGAAGTAATACAAAAACATATGCTTGAATTATGGCTACAGCAATTTCTAATACTGTAAGTAAAATTAGAACAATAAATGTTAATAGGGATACAGTAGGTATTATTGGTAACAAAATAAATGTTGCTGTGGCAATTAGTTGAATTAGAAGGTGACCAGCAGTTAGATTAGCAGTTAGTCGAACACCTAGTGCTAATGGTCGAATAAATAAACTAAGTGTCTCAATAATTACAAGTGGTGGAATTAGTATTGTTGGTGTACCTTCTGGCAATAGGTGGCCTAATGATAGGGTGGGTTGAGTTCGTAGGCCTATTAAGACTGTAGATAATCATAGTGGAACTGCTAATGCTATATTTATAGACAACTGAGTTGTAGGAGTAAATGTATATGGTAAAAGGCCTAATATATTTATTGAAATAAGCAATAATAAGAGTGAAGTTAAAATTAATGTTCAAATTTGACCTCGTGGTGAAATTGGCGAAAATAATTGTTTTGTAATAGTTAATAGAAATCATGTTTGTAGTGAGGAGGTACGATTGTTTATTCATTTATTGGTTGGTTTTGGAAATAAAATTAAAGGGAATATAATGGCCAATAAAATTAGAGGTATACCAAGAAGTGTTGGGCTCATAAATTGGTCAAAGAAACTTATTATCATGGTCATAATCATGGAGTTAATTTAATAGTAGAAGAGTATAATGTTATAGGGTTTGATGTATTATGTACAACTGTTTTTATCAATAAAAATAATAAAATTATTCAGGTTATTATTAGTATAGCAAATCAAGGGGATGGGTTTAATTGTGGCATAACACTAAGGGTATTAAACCGATATTAGCTTAAAAGGCTAATGCTTTAATTCTTAGCTACTTAGTGATAATTCTGTTATAGATCACATTTCAAATTTTGGTAATGAAACGGATTCGATAACAATTGGTATGAAACTGTGGTTAGCACCACAGATCTCAGAGCATTGACCATAAAAAATTCCAGGTTGAGTAGTAATAAATGTAGTTTGGTTTAACCGACCTGGAATAGCATCAGTTTTTAGACCAAGTGTTGGAACTGTTCATGAGTGAAGTACATCTTCTGCAGAAACTAATATGCGAATAGGAGATTCTATTGGAATTACTATTCGATTATCAACTTCTAGTAAACGGAATTGACCTGGAAATAAGTCTAAGGTTGGGGTTATATAAGAATCAAATATATTATCTATAAAATCCGTAAACTCGTATGTCCAATATCATTGGTGGCCTATAGTTTTGATAGTTAGATGTGGATCACTAATTTCATCTATAATATATAAAATACGTAGGGAGGGTAACGCAATTAAAATTATAATAACTGCTGGAAGAATAGTTCAAATTATTTCTACTTCTTGGGCATCAACAGTATTTGTTGTAGTAAGGGTTGTTGTTATTATGGTGGTTAAAATATATAAAACAAGAGTGCTAATTAGAAAAACTACTATTAATGTATGATCATGAAAATGTAATAATTCTTCTATAATTGGGGATGCTGCATCTTGAAAGCCGAGTTGTGATGGGTAAGCCATTAAGATGTACAAAATATATTGTTATTCTGCTCTGACAAGGCAGTGTAATAATATTTACTAACATCTTAAAAAGATAATAAATCGGTTATATGATTGGCTTGAAATCAATTAAAGTAGGTTCAACTCCTTCTCTTTTTGTCGTACTTGAACGAAGGTGGGTTCCTCATATGTGTGATAAGGTGGTGGGCAACCTAGAAGTCATTCAACATTGGTTATTGTAAGTTCTGTTAGTTGAACTTCACGTTTTGCTGTAAAAGCTTCTCAGATAATAAATATTATTATAATTACAGCAACCAGTGAAATTAAGGAACCAATTGATGAAATAGTATTTCAAATAACATAGGCATCTGGATAATCAGAATATCGTCGAGGTATACCGGCTAAACCTAGAAAATGTTGTGGAAAAAAGGTTATGTTAACACCAAGGAATATTACTCCAAAATGAATTTTTGTTCATGTATCATGTAATGTATAACCAGAAAACAAAGGGAATCAATGGATAAAACCGCCTATAATTGCGAAAACTGCTCCTATTGATAGAACATAATGGAAATGGGCAACTACATAATAAGTGTCATGTAACACAATATCTAATGATGAGTTTGCTAGAACAATTCCAGTTAAACCTCCAACAGTGAAAAGAAAAATAAAGCCAAGTGCTCATAGGAGGGCAGCATTTCATTTGATTACACCTCCATGTAGTGTTGCTAATCAACTAAATACTTTAACTCCTGTAGGAATAGCAATAATTATTGTAGCAGAAGTAAAATATGCTCGTGTATCTACATTTATTCCAACAGTAAATATATGGTGGGCTCAAACAATAAAACCCAATAGGCCAATAGATATTATTGCTCATACTATCCCTATGTAGCCAAATGGTTCCTTCTTTCCTGAATAATATGTTACAATGTGTGAGATTATTCCAAAACCAGGTAAAATTAAAATATATACTTCTGGATGACCAAAAAATCAAAACAAATGTTGATATAAAATGGGATCACCTCCACCAGCGGGATCAAAAAAAGTTGTATTTAGGTTTCGGTCTGTTAATAATATAGTAATACCAGCTGCAAGGACAGGTAAAGATAATAATAATAGAACTGCAGTCACTAAAACAGATCATACAAATAAAGGTGTTTGATATTGTGATATTGTTGGAGGTTTTATATTAATAATTGTTGTAATGAAATTAATAGCTCCTAAAATAGAGGAAATGCCGGCTAGGTGTAGTGAGAAAATTGTTAAATCTACAGATGCTCCTGCATGGGCAATATTGCTGGCTAAAGGAGGGTAAACTGTTCATCCTGTACCTGCTCCAGCCTCAACACCAGATGAAGCTAAGAGTAATAAAAGTGATGGAGGGAGAAGCCAGAAACTTATATTATTTATTCGTGGAAAGGCTATATCTGGGGCTCCAATTATTAATGGGATTAATCAATTTCCAAAACCTCCAATTATGATTGGTATAACCATGAAGAAGATTATAATAAATGCGTGGGCAGTTACTAAAACATTATAAATTTGATCATCACCTAGTAACGCTCCAGGTTGGCTTAATTCGGTTCGGATTAGTAGACTGAGGGCGGTGCCGACTATTCCAGCTCAGGCACCAAAAATTAAATATAGGGTACCAATATCTTTGTGATTGGTTGAGAAAAATCAACGAGTTAACATTAAGGGTAAATGTAAATAGCGGACTGTAATTCCGTTTTAAGGGTTTAATCTCCTATTTATCAGCTTTAGTCTTGTAGTGAATAACACATAGGATTGCAAATCCTAAGGTGAGGAAATATTTCCTCTAAGACTTATAAGTAAATTGAGGCTATAAGCATCTAGCTGTTAATTAGAAGGTTGTGGATTAAAACTCCATCAATTTAGTAAGGCTTTAGCTTAATTAAAGTACTTGAATTGCAGTCAAGATATATGAGGTAAAATCTTATAAGTCTTACAGAAGCTAGAAGGTTATACTCCTATTTAGGGCTTTGAAGGTCCTTAGTTTAATTATCCTAAGCCTCTAAAAAGAAATTAAACTAGGAGTTAATGGAAGTAAAAAGGTTGCTAACACTATTACTACTATAAGAGGTAAGTAAAATATATTATTAAACTTAAATCGTCATATAATAGTTGAGTTAATAGTATTAGGTGAATAGGTTAATGAAAGAGCATATGTCAATCGAAGATAAAAAAAAAGACTTAATAAAGATGAGATCGCTATAATTGTGGCAATTGATGGGATGTGTTGTAATGTTAATTCTTGTAAAATAAATCATTTTGGTAAAAAGCCTGTAGTTGGTGGGAGACCCCCAAGTGATAATAAAATAAATATTATTAGGGCCACTAATACTGGTATTTTTGTTCATGCAATTGTTAACATTTTAATTTGTGTAGCATTGAAGATTTTAAATGATAAGAATATGGCAGTTGTTATAATAACATAAATGATAAAGGTTAACATTATGATATAAGGAGAAAAGGGTAAAATAATTATTATTCATCCTAAATGTGCAATAGATGATGCAGCAATAATTTTTCGTAGGTGTACTTGATTTAACCCAATTCAACCACCAACAATAATTGAAAGAAGGCCTATAATCATAAGAACCTGAATATTTAAGGAAGAAAAAATTATATACATTAAAGCAATAGGGGCAATTTTTTGTCATGTTGATAAAATTAAACCAGTTGTAAGACTTAATCCTTGTAACACTTCTGGTAACCAAAAGTGTAGTGGGGCTAAACCCATTTTTATTATAAGAGCTAATGATAATATATTGGAAGAAAGTGGTGAGAGTTCTTTTAGTTCTCATATGCCAGTATTTCAAGCATTGATTAATGCAGAAAATAAAATTAATGTGGCTGCTGTGGCCTGTGTTAAAAAGTATTTTGTAGTAGCTTCTGTAGCACGTGGGTGATGATCTGTAATTATTAGTGGAATAATAGCTAATGTACTAATTTCTAAACCCAGTCAGGCCAAAAGTCAATGTGAGCTAATTAATGTAACTATTGTACCAATAAATATACTAATAAGTAAAATAGCTAAGGCAAAAGGATTCATTAGTAAAAAATGGCAATAACCATTATTTTTGGGGTATGGGCCCAAAAGCTTAATTAGCTGATTTTACTTAAGAAGTGGTGTAACGGTAGCACGCAGAGTTTTGAACTCTTTAGCCTGGGTTCGAATCCAAGTTTTTTATAAGTGTCATTAGATGATCGTTTTGGCAAAAAAGTCGGCAATAGGACACCTAAGTATCCTATAGCCGACTTTTTTATCAAGTTAACATATGTAATAAACTTTAATTAAATTAAAGTTTTAAAAATGTGGGAAAAACTGATTGGGGGAAAAAAAACATAAGGTTTCCCCAATCAGTTTATACGTTTAATTATCATCTAATGAAGTATATTAATTTTTTTAATCTAAGTGTTATTAAGAGCAATATAAAAAGAGCGCAGGTACTAATTTGCTTGATTTACATAAACATGCGCAAAAGTACCCCGGGAGGGTAGGATATGGAGGGGTTAAATTCTCATAATTCATTCTATCAAAATGGTCCTATTTTCAGGCACATATCCTTATGTTTGAGGGGGTAATCCGGCTATAGCGATGGGAAAAGAGGTATAAATTAATGTTAATATCAACACTAGGGGTAGGAAGTTTTTTCAAACGAGGTGTATTAATTGGTCGTAACGAAATCGGGGGTATGATGCACGAACTCATAGAAATAAAGATGATAAAAATAGTGTTTTTATTATAAGATTAATGGTAATATAGTGTGTGTTAAGAGTTGAGGGTGCCAGGAAAAGTACAGCAGATAAAGTATTTATTATTAAAATATTGGAGTATTCGGCTAGAAAAAATAAGGCAAAAGGTCCACCGGCATATTCTACATTGAATCCAGAGACTAATTCAGATTCTCCTTCTGTTAAATCAAAAGGTGCACGATTAGTCTCTGCTAATGTAGAAATATATCATATTGTTGCTATAGGTCAAGTAGGAATAATAAGTCATATTTCTTCTTGGGTATAAATAAAATTGTATAGTGTAAATGAACCTGATAGAAGAATAGTAGATAAGAGAATAAGGCCAAGTGTAACTTCATATGAGATTGTTTGGGCAACTGCTCGTAGTGCTCCAACCAAGGCATATTTTGAATTGGAAGCCCATCCTGAACCTAAAATAGAGTAAACCATTACACTGGAAATGGCTAGAATAAATAAGATGCTTAGGTTTAAATCTAAAATTGGTTCTGGTATAGGTATTGGTGTTCATAAGACTAAGGATAATATTAAAGCTAGAATTGGGGTAAATAAAAATATTATTTGGGATGAAGAGGATGGGCGGAGGGGTTCTTTAATAAATAGTTTTAACCCATCTGCAATTGGTTGAAATAAACCTGTTGGGCCAATAATATTTGGCCCTTTTCGGGATTGTATATACCCAAGAAATTTCCGTTCTACTAAAGTAAGAAAAGCTACGGCAAGTAGAATTGGAATAATAAGTATTAGTGGATTAAGTATTTTTAATAAAATCATAGCTAAAGAGAGGATTTAAACTTCTAGTTAAAAGAGCTTAGGGCTTTTGCAGTGTCAGGTTTTGCTACTTTTAGCTATCCTATTTTGGATTTATATTATATTTTAATTGAGATAGTTTCATTATATTTTGTAAGACATGCTAAAAATATTGGTCTTATTCTTTTGGTCCTTTCGTACTAAAAAGAATTATTAATAGATAGAAACTGACCTGGATTTCTCCGGTCTGAACTCAGATCACGTAGGATTTTAATTGTTGAACAAACAAACCGTTAACAGCAGCTGCACTGTAGGGATATCCTGATCCAACATCGAGGTCGTAAACCTTCTTGATGATAAGGGCTCGTGAAGAAGATTGCGCTGTTATCCCTAGGGTAGCTTGGTTCGTTGATCAAATATATTGGGTCTAATTATAGGTTTCTGGTGCTTAATTTTGTTTAGCTTAGCTTGTGTTTCTCGGAGGATATCTTTTCTCCGTGGTTGCCCCAACCAAAGTTAGTATTTCAATTATTAATATGTTTAAGTGTATAATAACTTAAGTTCCATAGGGTCTTCTCGTCTTATTTTTTTATTCTTGCTTTTGTACAAGAAGATCAATTTCATTGACTAGATTAAGGAGACAGTTAAGTTTTCGTTTTGCCATTCATACTAGTCTTTATTTAAAAGACAAGTGATTATGCTACCTTTGCACGGTCAGAATACCGCGGCCGTTAAACTAGGTGTCACTGGGCAGGCAGTGCCTATAATACATGTTTAATTTGCTAGAGGTGATGTTTTTGGTAAACAGGCGAAACTTGTTTTTGCCGAGTTCCTTCTTTAATCTTTTTGTCTGTCTTTAAGCATACCTGTGTGAGGTTAACGATATTAATAAGTTTTTTATCTAGTTAAGGAAAATATTCTAATTTTTCGGTAATTATCAGTGACTAGTTCATTTTGATTTACACATATGCACAGAGAAAATCATATTTTCTTATTACTAATTTTAACATGGACTTTTTTATAAAAATAATAGGACTTATTATGGTTTATGGGTTTTGAATAGATTATAGGAATCTTGGAATTTATTAAAATTAAGCTATAACGCTTTTTAAGAAGGTGGCTGCTTTTAGGTCAACTAGGTGAAAAAAAATTCTAAAATATCATTACCCATTAGTTTAGGTTGTATCCTTTTTCAAGAGGGCTGTACCCCTTTTGAATGACTCTTAAAAATTAATTTTATTTTAAATTTTATTTTAATAAATTTTAAGGTGGAGCTTAAACTCGGTTAATAAGTAACCAGCTATCACTAGGCTCGATAGGTGTTTTGCCTCTATTTAAAAATCTTCTCACTCTTTTGCCACAGAGATGAGTTTGCTCTACTAGCTGTTTTTAAATAGCTCGTCTAGTTTCGGGGTAGAAAGCTTTAGGTCTATTTGCTTTATGGTGACTAGTTAAATCATGATGCAAAAGGTACAAGTAATTATCTTTGCTATTTTTTACATTGGTATTTTATTTAATTTCTTTTTCAGCAGTCCCTTGCGGTACTTATTTTTTAGCGTTTTAATAACTATTCTATCGCCTATACTAAGATTGTAAATGTTTTAGGTTTTTAAAGGGTAAATTATGGTTAATTAAGCTAGCAGTATTGTTCAAAATGATTTGTTAACAAATATTTTTTCGGTGTAAGCGAAATGTTTTTATAAACTACATTTTGTAATCCAAGAGCACTTTCCAGTACACTTACCATGTTACGACTTTCCTCTTCTAGTACACTTGGTTTAATGTTTTGATGAGGGTGACGGGCGGTGTGTGCGCGCCGCAGGGCCGGCTTAAGAAAGGCATTATTATACTTTCTTACTGCCAAATCCACCTTAAATTATTATTTTCATAATAATATTCGTAATATTCTTGATCAAGAAAATGTAGCCCATATCTTTCCATCTTATGTGCTACACCTTGACCTGACGTATTTGATTAAATCATTTTTGCTAACTATATCTCATTTACAAGGTTAACTGACGACGGTGGTATATAAGCTGATAAAGCTAAAGATGGTGAGGTATTACGTGGATTATCGATTATAGAACAGGCTCCTCTGGTGGGGGTTTAGGGCACCGCCAAGTCCTTTGAGTTTTAAGCTGAAGCTCGTAGTACTCTGGCGGTATTATAAAGGATACAAGGTTTGTGGTTAAACATAGTGGGGTATCTAATCCCAGTTTGAATTTTAACGGTCGTGAGGAAAATAAATTGTAAAACCTAAAACTAGTTTTTTATTGGGTATATAACCTATTAAGGCGTATAACAGCATAGTAGGTTTATAGTTTTAGTTAAATTTAAATGTTCTTGTAATCACTCTTTATGCCGAAGCTTATCGACTTGAGTTTCTTGTATAACCGCGGTGGCTGGCACAAGATAGACCAACTCTTATAGCTATATTTGAATCAAGCTAAGCTTAGGTTGTTCAATGTTTATCACTGCTGTAAACCCGTGAGGGTGTGGCAAAGGCTAAGTATTGTGGGCTACGTGGTGTGTTCCTAATACTATTACCTAAAATTTTTATAAGGATTTTATCACCGGGGTGTTGAGGCTAGCATGTGAAAGATTGGCTATAGTCGATAAAAGGGCTGGGACTAAACTCTTATGTCAGTGAAAATATGTTAAATTTTATCTTGGTATTTTCAATACCATGTTTGGCAATAAACTACAAAAACAGGTCGTTTTAACTGTACTACCTAGGGAACATGCGTAAAAATTTACGCACCTTCTCCAGGTAGTATGATGCGAAAATAATTTATGTATACTATATATATATATAACATACACATTTTTTTTGATTATAGCAAAGTTGATTTTATTTTAATACTAGATAATCAATAGTTTTTAGGACATTCACCCCAGTGGGGGGGAGGGGGGGGTAGCCTGAGAGGCTTTTGGATTACAGGGTTTGTTCTATGATTAGTCATATATATGTCCATCGAGCATTCACGAATCCGTGGACATTTATGAATGCATGAGGGACAACCAGTTAAGCAGTACTATGTACATGTAAATCACATAGATGAGTAAAACCACTGTGAAATGTCATCTGTGAAAGTAGATCCAAATTTAAAATAATGAAAGTACCAAGGAATGGGATGTCGCGATAACGCATACAGTGTACTAAAGCATTAATCAGCTGTTGTAGAACATAGTATGAAATAACTTAGTAAATGAGTACTCTGGAAACTTTTCACTATAAGGATAAGATACAAGAATTGATGATCTCTTACTAATATATGATAGATAATAGATAAGTGTATAAGAAGATGAGGCATGAGTACTATAAATGAATGCTCGATGTACATAGTAAGTATAATAACTTACTATGTATATCAACATCATACTCTCCCGGGGTACCGGGAGGTATATTTAGGTTATTGTTTACAGGAGATAGTTAAAATAGAATTTCAACTTTGGGTGTTGAGGGTAAGAGAAGACTCTTTTTCCTGATGTCCTTGTATAAATTGTCTTGGGGAGAGGTTAATTTTCCTTGTTTAGTTTACAAAACTAATGCTTTATAATATAAGCTACCGAGACTAACTTAAGATTTTATCTTCTATAATACCAGTAAGTGGTATTAGTAGAATAAATAGAATGAAATAGAGTGTTGAAGCTATTTGACCTAATAGAATATAAGGGTCTTCTACTGGTATTCCTCCCAGTCACGTTAAAATTATAGTATTAGACACAATAAATCAGAAGAGTGTTTGACGTAGTGGTTGAAATATCATACTTCGTTGTTTGGTTGTATGAAGTAAAGGGATAAGGATAAGAATAAGAATGGATAACAGTAGAGCTACTACTCCTCCCAATTTATTTGGGATTGAGCGAAGAATAGCATAAGCAAATAAAAAGTATCATTCTGGTTTAATGTGTGGTGGTGTAGATAGTGGATTTGCTGGTGTAAAATTTTCTGGATCTGTTAATAGGTTTGGTAAAAGAAGTGCTAGTAATGTAAGTATGGTGATTATAATGATAAAACCTAACATATCTTTATAGGAAAAATATGGGTGAAATGTTACTTTATCTGTATTAGAATTCAAGCCAGTAGGATTATTTGAGCCAGTTTCATGGAGGAATAGTAAATGGAGTATACTTACACCAGCAATTACAAAAGGTAAAATAAAATGAAATGCGAAGAAACGAGTTAATGTTGCTTTGTCTACTGAGAATCCCCCCCAGATTCACTGTACTAAATCGTTACCAATATATGGTATGGCAGATAATAGGTTTGTAATTACAGTTGCGCCTCAAAATGATATTTGACCTCAGGGTAATACATAACCTATAAATGCTGTTGCTATAAGGAGTAGGAGAAGGACCACTCCAATGTTTCAGGTTTCTTTATAGAGGAATGAGCCGTAATAGATTCCGCGACCAACATGAAGATAAACACTAATAAAGAAAATAGATGCTCCGGTAGCGTGTAGGTTACGAATTAACCATCCGTAATTTACGTCACGGCAGATATGGGCAATAGATGAAAATGCAGTGTGAGTATCGGCTGTATAATGTATAGCTAGAAATAATCCTGTAACAATTTGGGAAATTAAACAAACTCCTATAAGTGAACCGTAATTTCATAAAGATGATAGGTTTGCTGGTGCTGGGAGGTCAATAAATGAGGAGTTAATAATTTTAAATATTGGATGGGTTTTGCGAATATTAGGTGTCATTAGGTTTTTATAGTTGAATTACAACAATAGTTTTTCATATTATTAGTCTTGGTTAAATTCCTTGTAAAAATATATGTTTTATTTAAGTTTTTTAGGGTTTTTTGGTTTTATTATTGGTATAGTAGGGGTTGCTTCAAATCCATCTCCCTATTTTGCTGCATATGGGTTGGTGATAGGGGCTATGGCTGGGTGTTGATTACTTGTAACATTTGGATTAACCTTTTTATCTTTAGTATTACTTTTAATTTATTTAGGAGGTATACTTGTGGTTTTTGCATACTCTGCTGCTATGGCAGCAGATCAGTATCCTGTAGCATGGGGTGATTGATCAGTTTTTATCTATGTAATGATTTATTGAATTTCGTTATTAATTGGTTGAAGTTATGTTGAAGAGTTAGATGTGATTTCTTTATTTGAGAATTTATCATATGTGCGTTGTGATTGAGGTGGTGTAATAATATTATACTATTTAGGAGGATTTATATTATTACTTTTAGGTTGAGTTTTATTAGTTACTTTATTTGTGGTTCTTGAGATTACTCGTTATATTTCTTTTGGAAATATCTTGAAATTAAGATAATAATAAATAAGGTAAATAAGAAGATAGTTAGATAAGTTTTAATTATACTTTGATGTATATTTGTAATAATCTTAATTGAAGATAATTGGTTATTAGTTAATCCTTTTGGACCTGAATTTTCTAACCATGAAAGATCTAGTGTATTAGTTGCAATAGTTTGACCCAGCTTTAAAGATGTTTTAGAGGTCATACGGTGAATTAAAATAGGGAAAAATCCAAGTAATGTTGAAAACAAAAATGATTTTTTTTGTTTAATAGGTTTACTTATTAAGTCGAATGCAATAATTAAACTCAAAGCTACTACTAATATAGCGGTAAGTTTTGAGATTAATGGTATGGTTATAATTAGTGTCTTTGGTATTGTTATGTTAATTGAGATTAGGAAACCTGCTACTATACTTCCTCAGGCTAAACGTTTAATGGGATTAAGAAGGTATTTAATGTTTTCATTAAGTGGTTGAAGTGTAATAATTCGTGGTGTATTTGTTATAGAAAATATAATAATTCGAAGGGTGTATATAGAAGTAAATATTGTTGCTACAATTGTAATAATTAAGGCTCACATATTTGTATTTGAAGTGTTTATTGCTTCAATAATAGCATCTTTTGAGAAGAAACCAGTTAAAAATGGTATTCCTGTTAAAGCTAGGCTTCCAATAGTTATGCATGAAGATGTAAATGGGAGCATATTATGTATTCCTCCTATTTTTCGAATGTCTTGCTCATTATTAAGATTATGAATAATAGAGCCGGAGCATATAAATAATATTGCTTTAAAGAATGCATGTAAACAAATGTGAAGAAAAGCAAGTTGTGGTTGATTAAGCCCAATAGTTACTATTATTAGACCTAATTGACTGGATGTTGAAAATGCTACAATTTTTTTAATATCATTTTGTGTTAAAGCACATGTGGCTGTAAAAAGGGTTGTAATGGCTCCTAAGCAAAGGCATATAGTTGTTGCGGTTTTATTTTGCTCTAAAATAGGACTAAATCGAATTAATAGAAAAATCCCTGCAACAACTATTGTACTTGAATGAAGAAGAGCAGATACTGGTGTTGGGCCTTCTATTGCTGCTGGTAGTCAGGGATGTAAACCAAATTGAGCTGATTTTCCTGTAGCTGCTAAGATTAATCCGCATAATGGTAATGTGGTGTCATATGATGAAATAAAGATTTGTTGTATCTCTCATGAGTTGAGTTTTGTTGCAAATCATGCTATAGAGAAAATTAACCCAATATCCCCAATTCGATTATAAATAACAGCTTGAAGGGCAGACGAGTTTGCATCAATTCGTGCCTGTCACCATCCGATTAATAAAAAAGATATAATGCCTACTCCCTCCCAACCGATAAAAAATTGAAATAAATTATTAGCTGAGACAAGAATTAGTATGGTGATGAGAAAAAGTAATAAGTAGTTAAAAAATTTATTAATTCAAGGGTCAGTAGATATATATCATAGAGCAAACTCTATAATTGATCAAGTAACGAATAATGCTACTGGGATAAATAGGACAGAGTAATAATCAAATTTAAGGCTAATGTTGATATCAAAAGTAGTTGAGTTTATTCAATGTCAACTAATTGTAATTACTTCTGATCCTTGGTTTAGAAAAATTATTAGAGGAATTATACTAACTAGGAAAGATATTTTTACAGTTTGTGAGATTGAAAAAGGTGTTGGTGATTGATTAATTATGTAATAAATTAAAGGGAGTAAAAGAAGAATAAGCGAGGTTAATAAGGTTGAATGGAAAATTAAAAAAGTCATTACTATCACATGGAATTACACCAAGATTTCTGGTACCTAAAACCAGTGGATTATTATCCTTTGAAAGTTTAAGAGATTTGTGGAGTTTAACCTCAATTATAAGTAATTAGCAGTTCTTATTAGTTCACTATCTCTTGGTATTTAGTGGTTTTTAACCAAATTTTTAGATTCACAATCTATTGTTTTTTTAAACTATAAATACAGGTAAATATACCTCAAATTAATGATGGTTTACAAATTAATAAACATATTGGGATAGTATGGAGACTTATAAGAAGGTGTTCACGTGTAAATGTGGGGTAAATTGCAGTTAGGTGTTCTGGTATTTTTCCTTGTTGAGTAGTTAAGAAGATGTATAAAGAATATAAGGCAGTAATAATTACACCTAGACTGGTTAAAATAATAGTAATATTTGATCAATTAAACAGTGTTGTAATAATTATTAATTCTCCTATAAGATTTGGTGTTGGGGGAAGGGCTATATTTATTAAATTGGCTAATAATCATCATGTAGCTATTAATGGTAAAATTGTTTGTATGCCTCGTGCTAGGAGCATTGTTCGGCTGTGTGTTCGTTCATAGTTTGTATTAGCTAAACAAAATAATATTGATGATGATAAACCGTGGGCAATTATAAGAATAATTGCTCCTGTAAAACCTCATGGAGTTTGAATAATAATAGCGGCAATTACAAGTGCTATATGACTTACTGAAGAGTAGGCAATTAATGATTTTAAGTCTGCTTGACGTAAGCAAATTGAACTTGTTATAATAATGCCCCATAGACTAACAATTAAAAATGGAAAGACTGAATCTTTGGTGAATGGTGTTATTATAATTGAAATTCGTATAATACCATAACCACCTAATTTTAGAAGAATTGCTGCAAGAATTATTGAGCCGGCAATTGGTGCTTCTACATGGGCTTTTGGTAATCAGAGGTGAAAACCATAGAGTGGTAATTTAACTAAAAATGCAATAAAGCATGCAACTCATCAGATTTGATTAGTTTGAGTTGGATAAATTTGAGTTATAAAAGGTAGACTTGTTATTATTAAAGATCCTGATTCAGCTTGTAGTGTTAGTAATGCAATAAGTAGTGGTAAAGAGCCTATAAGGGTGTAAAATAAAAAATAGATACCTGCATTTAGGCGTTCAGTTTGATTTCCTCATCGGGTAATAATAATAAGTGTTGGAATTAAAGTACTTTCAAATATAATATAAAATAAGGTTAATTCTATTGCTGAAAAGGCTAGAATTAGCGATAGCTGTAATATAATAAAAGTTAAAATATAAAGTCGTTGTTGATTAATAGGTATATTAATCATATGATTTTGGCTTGCAATAATTATTAGGGGGGTTAGTCAACATGTTAAAATTAATAATGGGGTTGATAATTGATCTGTATATAAGTAATTATTAATAAATATTGGGTTATTTAATGGGGAGAAAAATCACATAAGACTTCAAAAAGAAATTATTAGGCTGTATATGGTTAATAAAGTTCAAAGTCATTTGTTTGGTGAAAATCATGTTACAGGAATTAGCATAATAGAAGGAAATAAAATTTTTAGCATTATAGAAGATTAAGATTTTGTATTAAATCAGATCCGTGTGTATGTGTTGTCGCAACAAGAATAGCAAGTCCTGTTCCTGCTTCACAGGCAGATAAAGTAAGAAGAATTATGGGGCTTAATGAAAATATTATGGATTCAAATTGTAAACATCAGGTAGATATACCTATAAAAATGGATAATATAAGGCCTTCTAGACAAATAAGCGCAGATAATAAATGTATTCGGTGGAATACTAAACCAGTTAGACAAAGTAAGAAAGTTGATAAAATAATAAATATTAGTGGGGTCATAAAGAAGTTGTGTTTTCACAATTTATTAAGTCGAAATTAATAATCTTTATTTAGATTAACTTCTTATTCTGCTCACTCTAGTTTTCCTTGAAATCATTCATAAATAAGTCCTAATGAAAGTAGGATTAAAATAGCTGTTGCTAGAAAGAATGTTATGGTTGGTGTAATTAGTTGACTAGCTCATGGTATAGGAAGGAGAAGTGCAATTTCAAGGTCAAAAAGGAGAAATAGAATAGCAACTAGGAAGAATTTTATGGAGAAAGGTATACGTGCAGACCCTAATGGGTCAAAACCACATTCATAGGGAGAAAGTTTTTTCTGCATCTGGTTTCATAATTGGAATTCAAAAACTGATAAGTAATAATAATATTGTTAAAATAATTGCTGTGGTAAATGTTAAGATCATTATTTTCTTCAAGGGTAATTCTTGAATTAAATGATTGGAAATCATTAGTATTAATTATACTAAGAAAATATGAGCCTCATCAATAAATTGATACATATAAAAATAGTCATACTACATCTACAAAGTGTCAATATCATGCAGCAGCTTCAAAACCAAAATGATGTTCTGATGTAAAATGGTATATTAATTGTCGAAGTAAACAGATAATAGAAAAGTAGAGCCAATTAAAACATGTAACCATGAAATCCTGTTGCAACGAAGAAGGTGGAGCCATATACTCCATCTGCAATGGCAAAAGGTGCTTCGTAATATTCTATTGCTTGGAGAAGTGTAAAGTATAAACCTAAAATAATTGTTAATGCTAATGCTTGAGTTGTTTCTTTTCGATTATGATTTATAATACTATGGTGTGCTCAAGTTACAGTAACGCCGGATGCCAACAGGACGGCTGTATTTAGTAATGGTACTTCAAATGGGTTAAGAGGTAAAATACCAGTTGGTGGTCAAGATTCCCCTAGCTCGCATAGTGGTGCTAAACTTGCACGGTAAAATGCTCAGAAAAACCCTAGGAAGAAAAAAACTTCTGAGGTAATAAATAAAATTATACCATAGCGAAGGCCTTGTTGAACAATTAAAGTATGATGACCTTGAAATGTCGCTTCTCGTACAATATCTCGCCATCATTGAAATATAGTCAGTAGTAAAACAGTAAGCCCTAAATATATAATCATGGTATTTGCAGAGTGGAATCATATAGCTAAACCAGATGTTATTAATAGTGCAGCTACTGCACCTGTTAAAGGTCATGGGCTTGGGTTAACTATATGAAATGCATGTATTTGGTGTGCCATTAATTTATGAATTTTCCTGTAAATAAAGTGAAAGAAGTAATACAAAAACATATGCTTGAATTATGGCTACAGCAATTTCTAATACTGTAAGTAAAATTAGAACAATAAATGTTAATAGGGATACAGTAGGTATTATTGGTAAACAAAATAAATGTTGCTGTGGCAATTAGTTGAATTAGAAGGTGACCAGCAGTTAGATTAGCAGTTAGTCGAACACCTAGTGCTAATGGTCGAATAAATAAACTAAGTGTCTCAATAATTACAAGTGGTGGAATTAGTATTGTTGGTGTACCTTCTGGCAATAGGTGGCCTAATGATAGGGTGGGTTGAGTTCGGTAGGCCTATTAAGACTGTAGATAATCATAGTGGAACTGCTAATGCTATATTTATAGACAACTGAGTTGTAGGAGTAAATGTATATGGTAAAAGGCCTAATATATTTATTGAAATAAGCAATAATAAGAGTGAAGTTAAAATTAATGTTCAAATTTGACCTCGTGGTGAAATTGGCGAAAATAATTGTTTTGTAATAGTTAATAGAAATCATGTTTGTAGTGAGGAGGTACGATTGTTTATTCATTTATTGGTTGGTTTTGGAAATAAAATTAAAGGGAATATAATGGCCAATAAATTAGAGGTATACCAAGAAGTGTTGGGCTCATAAATTGGTCAAAGAAACTTATTATCATGGTCATAATCATGGAGTTAATTTAATAGTAGAAGAGTATAATGTTATAGGGTTTGATGTATTATGTACAACTGTTTTTATCAATAAAATAATAAAATTATTCAGGTTATTATTAGTATAGCAAATCAAGGGGATGGGTTTAATTGTGGCATAACACTAAGGGTATTAAACCGATATTAGCTTAAAAGGCTAATGCTTTAATTCTTAGCTACTTAGTGATAATTCTGTTATAGATCACATTTCAAATTTTGGTAATGAAACGGATTCGATAACAATTGGGTATGAAACTGTGGTTAGCACCACAGATCTCAGAGCATTGTACCATAAAAAATTCCAGGTTGAGTAGTAATAAATGTAGTTTGGTTTTAACCGACCTGGAATAGCATCAGTTTTTAGACCAAGTGTTGGAACTGTTCATGAGTGAAGTACATCTTCTGCAGAAACTAATATGCGAATAGGAGATTCTATTGGAATTACTATTCGATTATCAACTTCTAGTAAACGGAATTGACCTGGAAATAAGTCTAAGGTTGGGGTTATATAAGAATCAAATATATTATCTATAAAATCCGTAAACTCGTATGTCCAATATCATTGGTGGCCTATAGTTTTGATAGTTAGATGTGGATCACTAATTTCATCTATAATATATAAAATACGTAGGGAGGGTAACGCAATTAAAATTATAATAACTGCTGGAAGAATAGTTCAAATTATTTCTACTTCTTGGGCATCAACAGTATTTGTTGTAGTAAGGGTTGTTGTTATTATGGTGGTTAAATATATAAAACAAGAGTGCTAATTAGAAAAACTACTATTAATGTATGATCATGAAAATGTAATAATTCTTCTATAATTGGGGATGCTGCATCTTGAAAGCCGAGTTGTGATGGGTAAGCCATTAAGATGTACAAAATATATTGTTATTCTGCTCTGACAAGGCAGTGTAATAATATTTACTAACATCTTAAAAAGATAATAAATCGGTTATATGATTGGCTTGAAATCAATTAAAGTAGGTTCAACTCCTTCTCTTTTTGTCGTACCTTGAACGAAGGTGGGTTCCTCATATGTGTGATAAGGTGGTGGGCAACCTAGAAGTCATTCAACATTGGTTATTGTAAGTTCTGTTAGTTGAACTTCACGTTTTGCTGTAAAAGCTTCTCAGATAATAAATATTATTATAATTACAGCAACCAGTGAAATTAAGGAACCAATTGATGAAATAGTATTTCAAATAACATAGGCATCTGGATAATCAGAATATCGTCGAGGTATACCGGCTAAACCTAGAAAAATGTTGTGGAAAAAAAGGTTATGTTAACACCATGGAATATTACTCCAAAATGAATTTTTGTTCATGTATCATGTAATGTATAACCAGAAACAAAGGGAATCAATGGATAAAACCCGCCTTATAATTGCGAAAACTGCTCCTATTGATAGAAACATAATGGAAATGGGCAACTACATAATAAGTGTCATGTAACACAATATCTAATGATGAGTTTGCTAGAACAATTCCAGTTAAACCTCCAACAGTGAAAAGAAAAATAAAGCCAAGTGCTCATAGGAGGGCAGCATTTCATTTGATTGCACCTCCATGTAGTGTTGCTAATCAACTAAATACTTTAACTCCTGTAGGAATAGCAATAATTATTGTAGCAGAAGTAAAATATGCTCGTGTATCTACATTTATTCCAACAGTAAATATATGGTGGGCTCAAACAATAAAACCCAATAGGCCAATAGATATTATTGCTCATACTATCCCTATGTAGCCAAATGGTTCCTTCTTTCCTGAATAATATGTTACAATGTGTGAGATTATTCCAAAACCAGGTAAAATTAAAATATATACTTCTGGATGACCAAAAAATCAAAACAAATGTTGATATAAAATGGGATCACCTCCACCAGCGGGATCAAAAAAAGTTGTATTTAGGTTTCGGTCTGTTTAATAATATAGTAATACCAGCTGCAAGGACAGGTAAAGATAATAATAATAGAACTGCAGTCACTAAAACAGATCATACAAATAAAGGTGTTTGATATTGTGATATTGTTGGAGGTTTTATATTAATAATTGTTGTAATGAAATTAATAGCTCCTAAAATAGAGGAAATGCCGGCTAGGTGTAGTGAGAAAATTGTTAAATCTACAGATGCTCCTGCATGGGCAATATTGCTGGCTAAAGGAGGGTAAACTGTTCATCCTGTACCTGCTCCAGCCTCAACACCAGATGAAGCTAAGAGTAATAAAGTGATGGAGGGAGAAGCCAGAAACTTATATTATTTATTCGTGGAAAGGCTATATCTGGGGCTCCAATTATTAATGGGATTAATCAATTTCCAAAACCTCCAATTATGATTGGTATAACCATGAAGAAGATTATAATAAATGCGTGGGCAGTTACTAAAACATTATAAATTTGATCATCACCTAGTAACGCTCAGGTTGGCTTAATTCGGTTCGGATTAGTAGACTGAGGGCGGTGCCGACTATTCCAGCTCAGGCACCAAAAATTAAATATAGGGTACCAATATCTTTGTGATTGGTTGAGAAAAATCAACGAGTTAACATTAAGGGTAAATGTAAATAGCGGACTGTAATTCCGTTTTAAGGGTTTAATCTCCTATTTATCAGCTTTAGTCTTGTAGTGAATAACACATAGGATTGCAAATCCTAAGGTGAGGAAATATTTCCTCTAAGACTTATAAGTAAAATTGAGGCTATAAGCATCTAGCATGTTAATTAGAAGGTTGTGGATTAAAACTCCATCAATTTTAGTAAGGCTTTAGCGTAATTAAAGTACTTGAATTGCAGTCAAGTTATATGAGGTAAAATCTTATAAGTCTTACAGAAGCATAGAAGGTTATACTCCTATTTAGGGATTTGAAGGTCCTTAGTTTAATTATCCTAAGCTCTAAAAGAAATTAAAACTAGGAGTTAATGGAAGTAAAAAGGTTGCTAACACTATTACTACTATAAGAGGTAAGTAAAATATATTATTTAAACTTAAATCGTCATATAATAGTTGAGTTAATTAGTATTAGGTGAATAGGTTAATGAAAGAGCATATGTCAATCGAAGATAAAAAAAAAGACTTAATAAAGATGAGATCGCTATAATTGTGGCAATTGATGGGATGTGTTGTAATGTTAATTCTTGTAAAATAATCATTTTGGTAAAAAGCCTGTAGTTGGTGGGAGACCCCCAAGTGATAATAAAATAAATATTATTAGGGCCACTAATACTGGTATTTTAGTTCATGCAATTGTTAACATTTTAATTTGTGTAGCATTGAAGATTTTAATGATAAGAATATGGCAGTTGTTATAATAACATAAATGATAAAGGTTAACATTATGATATAAGGAGAAAAGGGTAAAATAATTATTATTCATCCTAAATGGCAATAGATGATGCAGCAATAATTTTTCGTAGGTGTACTTGATTTAACCCAATTCAACCACCAACAATAATTGAAAGAAGGCCTATAATCATAAGAACCTGAATATTTAAGGAAGAAAAAATTATATACATTAAAGCAATAGGGGCAATTTTTTTGTCATGTTGATAAAATTAAACCAGTTGTAAGACTTAATCCTTGTAACACTTCTGGTAACCAAAAGTGTAGTGGGGCTAAACCCATTTTTATTATAAGAGCTAATGATAATATATTGGAAGAAAGTGGTGAGAGTTCTTTTAGTTCTCATATGCCAGTATTTCAAGCATTGATTAATGCAGAAATTAAATTAATGTGGCTGCTGTGGCCTGTGTTAAAAGTATTTTGTAGTAGCTTCTGTAGCACGTGGGTGATGATCTGTAATTATTAGTGGAATAATAGCTAATGTACTAATTTCTAAACCCAGTCAGGCCAAAAGTCAATGTGAGCTAATTAATGTAACTATTGTACCAATAAATATACTAATAAGTAAATAGCTAGGCAAAAGGATTCATTAGTAAAAAATGGCAATAACCATTATTTTTGGGGTATGGGCCCAAAAGCTTAATTAGCTGATTTTACTTAAGAAGTGGTGTAACGGTAGCACGCAGAGTTTTGAACTCTTTAGCCTGGGTTCGAATCCAAGTTTTTTATAAGTGTCATTAGATGATCGTTTTGGCAAAAAGTCGGCAATAGGACACCTAAGTATCCTATAGCCGACTTTTTTATCAAGTTAACATATGTAATAAACTTTAATTAAATTAAAGTTTTAAAAATGTGGGAAAAAACTGATTGGGGGAAAAAAAAACATAAGGTTTCCCCAATCAGTTTATACGTTTAATTATCATCTAATGAAGTATATTAATTTTTTTAATCTAAGTGTTATTAAGAGCAATATAAAAAGAGCGCAGGTACTAATTTGCTTGATTTACATAAACATGCGCAAAAGTACCCCGGGAGGGTAGGATATGGAGGGGTTAAATTCTCATAATTCATTCTATCAAAATGGTCCTATTTTCAGGCACATATCCTTATGTTTGAGGGGGTAATCCGGCTATAGCGATGGGAAAAGAGGTATAAATTAATGTTAATATCAACACTAGGGGTAGGAAGTTTTTTCAAACGAGGTGTATTAATTGGTCGTAACGAAATCGGGGGTATGATGCACGAACTCATAGAAATAAAGATGATAAAAATAGTGTTTTTATTATAAGATTAATGGTAATATAGTGTGTGTTAAGAGTTGAGGGTGCCAGGAAAAGTACAGCAGATAAAGTATTTATTATTAAAATATTGGAGTATTCGGCTAGAAAAAAAGGCAAAAGGTCCACCGGCATATTCTACATTGAATCCAGAGACTAATTCAGATTCTCCTTCTGTTAAATCAAAAGGTGCACGATTAGTCTCTGCTAATGTAGAAATATATCATATTGTTGCTATAGGTCAAGTAGGAATAATAAGTCATATTTCTTCTTGGGTATAAATAAAATTGTATAGTGTAAATGAACCTGATAGAAGAATAGTAGATAAGAGAATAAGGCCAAGTGTAACTTCATATGAGATTGTTTGGGCAACTGCTCGTAGTGCTCCAACCAAGGCATATTTTGAATTGGAAGCCCATCCTGAACCTAAAATAGAGTAAACCATTACACTGGAAATGGCTAGAATAAATAAGATGCTTAGGTTTAAATCTAAAATTGGTTCTGGTATAGGTATTGGTGTTCATAAGACTAAGGATAATATTAAAGCTAGAATTGGGGTAAATAAAAATATTATTTGGGATGAAGAGGATGGGCGGAGGGGTTCTTTAATAAATAGTTTTAACCCATCTGCAATTGGTTGAAATAAACCTGTTGGGCCAATAATATTTGGCCCTTTTCGGGATTGTATATACCCAAGAAATTTCCGTTCTACTAAAGTAAGAAAAGCTACGGCAAGTAGAATTGGAATAATAAGTATTAGTGGATTAAGTATTTTTAATAAAATCATAGCTAAAGAGAGGATTTAAACTTCTAGTTAAAAGAGCTTAGGGCTTTTGCAGTGTCAGGTTTTGCTACTTTTAGCTATCCTATTTTGGATTTATATTATATTTTAATTGAGATAGTTTCATTATATTTTGTAAGACATGCTAAAAATATTGGTCTTATTCTTTTGGTCCTTTCGTACTAAAAAGAATTATTAATAGATAGAAACTGACCTGGATTTCTCCGGTCTGAACTCAGATCACGTAGGATTTTAATTGTTGAACAAACAAACCGTTAACAGCAGCTGCACTGTAGGGATATCCTGATCCAACATCGAGGTCGTAAACCTTCTTGATGATAAGGGCTCGTGAAGAAGATTGCGCTGTTATCCCTAGGGTAGCTTGGTTCGTTGATCAAATATATTGGGTCTAATTATAGGTTTCTGGTGCTTAATTTTGTTTAGCTTAGCTTGTGTTTCTCGGAGGATATCTTTTCTCCGTGGTTGCCCCAACCAAAGTTAGTATTTCAATTATTAATATGTTTAAGTGTATAATAACTTAAGTTCCATAGGGTCTTCTCGTCTTATTTTTTTATTCTTGCTTTTGTACAAGAAGATCAATTTCATTGACTAGATTAAGGAGACAGTTAAGTTTTCGTTTTGCCATTCATACTAGTCTTTATTTAAAAGACAAGTGATTATGCTACCTTTGCACGGTCAGAATACCGCGGCCGTTAAACTAGGTGTCACTGGGCAGGCAGTGCCTATAATACATGTTTAATTTGCTAGAGGTGATGTTTTTGGTAAACAGGCGAAACTTGTTTTTGCCGAGTTCCTTCTTTAATCTTTTTGTCTGTCTTTAAGCATACCTGTGTGAGGTTAACGATATTAATAAGTTTTTTATCTAGTTAAGGAAAATATTCTAATTTTTCGGTAATTATCAGTGACTAGTTCATTTTGATTTACACATATGCACAGAGAAAATCATATTTTCTTATTACTAATTTTAACATGGACTTTTTTATAAAAATAATAGGACTTATTATGGTTTATGGGTTTTGAATAGATTATAGGAATCTTGGAATTTATTAAAATTAAGCTATAACGCTTTTTAAGAAGGTGGCTGCTTTTAGGTCAACTAGGTGAAAAAAAATTCTAAAATATCATTACCCATTAGTTTAGGTTGTATCCTTTTTCAAGAGGGCTGTACCCCTTTTGAATGACTCTTAAAAATTAATTTTATTTTAAATTTTATTTTAATAAATTTTAAGGTGGAGCTTAAACTCGGTTAATAAGTAACCAGCTATCACTAGGCTCGATAGGTGTTTTGCCTCTATTTAAAAATCTTCTCACTCTTTTGCCACAGAGATGAGTTTGCTCTACTAGCTGTTTTTAAATAGCTCGTCTAGTTTCGGGGTAGAAAGCTTTAGGTCTATTTGCTTTATGGTGACTAGTTAAATCATGATGCAAAAGGTACAAGTAATTATCTTTGCTATTTTTTACATTGGTATTTTATTTAATTTCTTTTTCAGCAGTCCCTTGCGGTACTTATTTTTTAGCGTTTTAATAACTATTCTATCGCCTATACTAAGATTGTAAATGTTTTAGGTTTTTAAAGGGTAAATTATGGTTAATTAAGCTAGCAGTATTGTTCAAAATGATTTGTTAACAAATATTTTTTCGGTGTAAGCGAAATGTTTTTATAAACTACATTTTGTAATCCAAGAGCACTTTCCAGTACACTTACCATGTTACGACTTTCCTCTTCTAGTACACTTGGTTTAATGTTTTGATGAGGGTGACGGGCGGTGTGTGCGCGCCGCAGGGCCGGCTTAAGAAAGGCATTATTATACTTTCTTACTGCCAAATCCACCTTAAATTATTATTTTCATAATAATATTCGTAATATTCTTGATCAAGAAAATGTAGCCCATATCTTTCCATCTTATGTGCTACACCTTGACCTGACGTATTTGATTAAATCATTTTTGCTAACTATATCTCATTTACAAGGTTAACTGACGACGGTGGTATATAAGCTGATAAAGCTAAAGATGGTGAGGTATTACGTGGATTATCGATTATAGAACAGGCTCCTCTGGTGGGGGTTTAGGGCACCGCCAAGTCCTTTGAGTTTTAAGCTGAAGCTCGTAGTACTCTGGCGGTATTATAAAGGATACAAGGTTTGTGGTTAAACATAGTGGGGTATCTAATCCCAGTTTGAATTTTAACGGTCGTGAGGAAAATAAATTGTAAAACCTAAAACTAGTTTTTTATTGGGTATATAACCTATTAAGGCGTATAACAGCATAGTAGGTTTATAGTTTTAGTTAAATTTAAATGTTCTTGTAATCACTCTTTATGCCGAAGCTTATCGACTTGAGTTTCTTGTATAACCGCGGTGGCTGGCACAAGATAGACCAACTCTTATAGCTATATTTGAATCAAGCTAAGCTTAGGTTGTTCAATGTTTATCACTGCTGTAAACCCGTGAGGGTGTGGCAAAGGCTAAGTATTGTGGGCTACGTGGTGTGTTCCTAATACTATTACCTAAAATTTTTATAAGGATTTTATCACCGGGGTGTTGAGGCTAGCATGTGAAAGATTGGCTATAGTCGATAAAAGGGCTGGGACTAAACTCTTATGTCAGTGAAAATATGTTAAATTTTATCTTGGTATTTTCAATACCATGTTTGGCAATAAACTACAAAAACAGGTCGTTTTAACTGTACTACCTAGGGAACATGCGTAAAAATTTACGCACCTTCTCCAGGTAGTATGATGCGAAAATAATTTATGTATACTATATATATATATAACATACACATTTTTTTTGAT